>NC_039362.1:80217341-80517341 GCF_003573695.1 Papaver somniferum
GGGGGGGGGGTTAAAAGCTTTTATTATTCAAATGTCAATAACGGAATTTATTTATTAAATTTTTTCAGGTTATTGTGTTGTTGAAACTTGGAATCAAGCGTATGAAGAATGAGTTATTTTGTAATTAGTTTAACTCCATATGTAATAAGAGTTTTGTCACAAAAATTGACAAAGGTGGAGATTGTTAGAGCATAGATCGGTTGAACCCACCAAGCGTTAGTATGTCGAGTTTGGTTGTCATATTTTAGTATCAAAACTCATCTAGAGTTGCTTGATTAAATACTATAGTGAACTTCATTTAGGTTAGATTAGAAAGTCTGGGAATGTTGAGACATACAAGTATCACTCCGATGACCTGAAGAATATAAGCGTAGAAGTTAGTAATATTTTAGTATCAAAACGACGACATCATCCTTCTACTTGAGGTTAGTAATATTTACTTGATCTTGTTTCCATTCGTAACGTATCTTTCAAGTCGTGCTTTATTGAAAACATAACATGCGAAGATGTATATATTGTATATAATACTTAGCGTCGCCGACGCGAACTTGTTTTTAGATTAATTTTTAGGTTTCTTTTTATTTTTTATTTTGTACAATAGTTTCATTTCATTTTAGGTTTTCTTTTTTTCGTTTTTTGGGCTTTTTTTGTATTTCTTTTCAGGGACTTTTTGAGGATGATGATTTCTTCCGAGGAGACGTCACCTAAATGACATTGACAGAATATAAGCGTAGAAGTTCAAATCATCAGGAAACCTCATCAGAGATGACGCTTGGTAAATACATGCATAGGCAACGATATGGAGTTTTTGATCCACATGTGGTAAGTGAAGAATCGCCTCTAATGATATATGAGAAGTATTATAAACACACACCACCTATCTTGGAACAAAGATTGAGAATTCAGGAATGCAAAAAATTATATGATGATGATGATCAGTCTTGTAGTGACTCTCTGGTCGAGACAGAATTTTTAGATGACCCTTTGGATGATTGTGTAGATGATTTGTCTAATTTATTAGAAGAATCTATCTCGCAACATCTTTCACCTGACTTAGAGGTTGTTTCTAGACCCCTAGACTTCCGAAAGTTACCTAATTTAGGGTTAGAATTATGTGCTTCGAAAATTTTGTTGGATTACTTTGCATCCAAATACCCAGAGGACGTCCCTATTTCTGATACCGTGCATGAGCCAATTGACAATTTTCCAGTCCCAATAGTATCCCCATATTATGTTCTTTATGCACTTCCTTGTGAAGTAAACACCAGATTTGGGGGTAACTTTTTCTTTTTGATAGTTTCAGTGTCTCCGCGTTGTCATGACATAAATGTGAAGCTGTCATTGTGAATATAATATTTTGGGTTGATCCCCAAATTTTTAGGTTATTAGTTTATGGGGATCTTTTATGTACATTCCAGTAGGTATATTTATTTATTGTTGTTTTTTTATTTTTATTTATTTTTTTTGAATTTCCCATCTTAATTTTTACGTTGGCTGACTCAATTACAATGAGGACAATGTAATGTTTAAGTGTGGGGGAGCGGTTAACTTTTTACTTTTCTTTTTCAGGAATTTCCTTGCATTTTATGACCAGCTGTGTAGCGGGTCTACAATAAAAATAATGATCAGTTGTTTAGTGGTCTAAAAAAATAAATTATTATGGTTGTTAGGGTTATGACCAGCTGTGTAGCGGGTCCTTTTCTTTTTTCTTGCATGTTATGACCAGCAATTTACCGGGTCTAAAAAAAATAATAATAAAAAAAAATTGATATGACCAGCTGTGTAGCGGATCTCTTTCTCTCTTGTATGACCAGCTGTGTAGCGGGTCTTCTTCTGTTTTGCTCGAGGACTAGCAAAATGTAAGTGTGGGGGAATTTGATAAGCACGAAAGTGCGACCCATTTTCACCCATAAATACATTAGCTGGGACTCATTTTATCACTAATAAACTTGTTTGTAGGTATTTTTGGGCAATAAACATTTTTGGAGAATTCGGCTCGAAAAGTTGCTAAAGGTACCCCAGAGGACAATTGCTAAACGGACTCATACTCTGGATAAGGGGCACCCCAGGGCGCCAATTGCTAATCGCACCCCATCACTGGTTAAGGGGAACCTTTCTTCTTCGTTTAAACACAAAAATTGGCGGGAAAATTTGGTTGTGTAACTGCGATATTTTCTGGAGCAGATTTGGACAGGTTTTTACGTGAGATTTTCTCGCAGTCGGATTGGTATAATCCTGTTTCAACTAAACATGGTCGGTAAGGTATTTAGATTCGAATAAAAATGGATAGTCTCGTCGGTTTAAGAATACAGAAAAAGAAGATATCAAATGTTCTGTTTGAATTTCTGGCATTGATTATGGAAGATACGTAAGTTTTAAAAGAAGATATTCTCACGGGAATCATATCTATTAAGTTTGGGAAGATTTTTGAAAGCTCATACACGCATGATATTGTTGCACACACGCGGAAATGGAGAAAGAACATTTCTCAGATTTTCTTTGATGTGATTGGAAGATGGTGTGTGGCTGAATAGATTTTAGCTCAACCAAGAGACGTGTAGCATTGAGTTTGGAGTGTGTCGACTGCTGAAGTCACGGGAAAAAGATAAACATGGAAATAAAACCCATGTAATAGCAGTGGAGAATAATGAATTGAAGAAATGATATTTTGCATTAAACCGAGAAGATTTGGATGCTATGAAGTATAAAAAGGAAGTTGAGGAAGCATATAAGGGATATCGAGTGATAGGGGTGAAGAACAGAGGGTTGCAGAGCAGCAGAGAAGAAGAAGAATAAGAATATATAACGTCCACTGACTGACGCAGAGAACTGTCGTTTATAACAGTACTCGTAACAGTCAGTTTGGCATGCTTATTTTGAATTTGCAACAACTCTTGTAACGGTGACTTCTATAACGCCAGTACAGCGTTGCAGATTCATTGTATTATTAGTTTTCTTCAATAAAAACACCATTTGAGCTATGAATTATATTTTTGAGTGTGTTTTCATCATGAGAAGCTAAACCCCGACACTAGGTCGACGTAGGAATCTGAATTTCATACATGGGTGAATTTATTTTATTTTCTATATGACTTTTGCACTAATTAAAATAGAATTAAGATTTGAATTAATTAGTTATTATTTTATTTGATGGTCCATGCTTTCTTAGATGTTTGATATCCCATACTTGCGATTTATAACTAATATTTTGAGAATCTACCTTGGCAAAATAAGAGTCGATGTTATTTTTATTGAGCGATAATTGTTGAGAATGAATAGTTGAGCCTTATGATATGAATTCGGTGGAATCTTAGTCCTAGTAACCCTCGCTTTATTATTTTCATTAAATCTTTAAATTTAATCTTCACAAGTCTTAGAGTTCGAATTCTATTTACTACAACAACAACAATTAAAAATCACATCAATACTCTAGTGGTGAGACTTGATCATAATAGTATGATCCAAGTGTCAAGGAAAACAAATTATGAAGTATGAACGCTTATCTTGTAGTTGCAGGAAATCCGACAACACACCCCTTGTATTATCATGACTATGATTTCTAGATCTAAACTTATTTGATATGAAAATAAAAATAAAGATAATGAAAATAGAAAATAAGACACAAGATTTACGTGGTTCGATCAATATGATCTACATCCACGGGGTTAGGTATCTTCACTATAATTATTGAAATTACATTTGGTTTACATTGAGAATCTCCATTAATGAGTATTTGGAGCTCTAGGTTGGTAGAGGAAGAAGAACGAAATAATAATAATACAAATTCTAAACCTTTTCTTCTCTCTCTCTGACTTTCCCTTTATATAGGTGTTTACATAGTGGATGACAACTCATATGTAGTGGATTACAACTCATATTATCTCGCGCCCAAACTACATTCTCGCAAGCTTCGCTACCTTCTCGCAAACTCTCTCTATAACTTCGCAGGCTCTATCTATAATATCGCAAACTCTTACCGTTGTGCGATATTTGGATCCTACATCTTGCCTATTTTTCCTTTAATATTGCTTGAAGAGCGATCTTTAAGGAAAAATCCACTTTGTTGTAGTTGTTGGAGAGAGATACGTGTCGTTAGAGTAGTCTTTGATCTTTGTTGATGAAGGAATGAGCGAAAGAATACTGGACTTTAAAAGTACGTACTTGCCTTTATTCTTTTGTGAAGTTCCGGAGCGTTGCGAAGTAAATAAGAAGTATCATCTCTTGAAGTATGCGAAGTATTAAGTATCCTTGAAGAAATATAAGAAGTACTCAATCCTCGAAATATATAAGAAGTATGAAGTATCCTTTGAGAAGTATAAGAAGTACTTAATCCTTAGAATATATAAGAAGAATTTTGCGAAGTAAATAAGAAGTATTAACCCTTGAACAAGTATTGCCTCTATTCATGCGAAATTATTACTCAATTTTCGGTGAGGATTCTTGTTGTTCATTAGCGAACGTCCATTTTGGAAATGATTCTTGCCGAGGAAATAAAGAACATAAAACATTTTCTTGGTAATCCATAGTTGCCTCTGTTCTTTATCTATGAGGGTAGAATCTTTGAGAAAATGTTGAATGTTCGCGTTGTTTCTTCATTCTTATCTTGCCTCTGTCTCATGTTTTGTGCTCATGCGATAGTATAATCTCTTTAAGTTGCTTATAATTGTGCGAAATAATTGATAGAAATAATTGATAGAAATAATCATATCTTTCGAAATAATCACATTCTGCAAAATTCGTACACACTCTGCGAAATTCTGAATAATCCTGCGAAATTCTGAATACTCCTGCGAAATTCTGAATAATTCTGCGAAATTCTGAATACTCCTGCAAAATTCTGAATACTCCTGCGAAATTCTGAATACTCCTGCGAAATTATGAATAATTCTGAAAAATTCTGAATAGTTATGTGAAATTCTGAATAATTCTGCGAAATTCTGAATAATTCTGCGATATTATTTCGTAAAGTTTTGTAAAATACTTATGCGAATCTAATGCTTATGTAATGATTATGTTATGAAATGTGTATGCGATGCTTATGCCATGAAATGCTTATCCGATGCTTTGATGATGCGAGTGTGATGCTTGTATGATGAGAATGCTTATCTATTGCAATGTATAGTCAATGTTTATGTTACTTAGCTCATTTTGCCGTCTAAAGTTGATGTAGCCTTAAATTGCTTCCATTCTTCATTTCTCTGGCTTTTTGTTTAGTGTATGCATTCATCTTCGTGTAGTTATTGTTCTTCACAAGTTCTTACTTGTGTTTCATCTTTCCTTTTTCCAGCACTATTAGTATCTCATAACAGTATGATCATAATATCAAGTCTGCGGCATTTTCACTGCCTCAGTTTCATTTCCATGTACATATTCGCAAGCTTGTTTGCTTACATATAATCATTCTCGCAAGCTTACTTGCTTACTCATTTTCTTATGTGGTATTATTTTGCCTTCCTAGTTAAAGGTCTTATTTTGCCACCTCTTGTCATTGCGACAAAATCGCAGGACATCTTTGCACTTTCATGCAAAAACCCATTGATCTTGCCTTAACTTTTTCTTTTGTATTATTGCCTCTTCAGGATTGTTGCGACAATATGACAGGCCTAAATATTCTTGCGAAAACAAAGCCCCATGACATTGCCGTCTTGCGACGAAATCGCAGGACGTCTTCACACTTTCATGTAATGACCCATTGATCTCGTCTTATCTTTTTCTATAGTATTATTTCCTCGTAAGGATTGTAGCACAAATATGAAAAGCCTTAATACCCTTGCGAGTAAAAAGCCTTATGACATTTGCGTCTTAAGACACTTATCAGCTCCCTAATGGAGAGTGCCGCCCTTATCTCCCCCCTGGTTTCCCCTTCTAGGAGGCGTACTTCTACCATACAAGGTTATCTCCTCCCATATGGTCTTAACAACAACCAGTTGTTTTCGCATCCTCTTATCCTTTTTACCTATAGGGATTATGGTTACGAGATTGCACCCTAAGTGAGGTTTTCTTCGGGTCGAGTGCAGTATAGTCCAAGACTTGTCAAGAATGGCAAGGACGCTTCAAACGCCCCTGGCACTCTTGACTCAACCGTGTACCTCAGCGCCTTGATCAGATTTTTCACTCCTTGGGAGAGTCCTTATTACCTTAGTCGCCCAACCTAAGTCATATGCTTAAGCTGAGAATCCAAGGTGCCTCTCCCGGATGGGATTTATTGACCCCAAATCTCCATGACTCAGGTTCCGGGGGCGGTGTAACCTTTCCCTGAGCCATGAAACAGGTACCCCCTTATATGATGCACTTTAGGTCTTACATTTGCCTCTTGGGAAATTTTATTCGCGAACTAGGGTGTACGCCATAAAGGTTCGCCCCTATCTGCGAAATTTTATTCGCGTTTCTGCAAAATTTTCGCGTCTCTTTGTTTCTGCAAAATGTTCGCGTTTCTTTATTCTCTCATTCATCTTTTCATTTTTGTCATCTCTTTCATTCATTCATTCATTCTCATAATATCATGTCATTTGAATCAAAATAAATATTCAAGAGAAATTCTAATACATGGTAACTCTGAAATCTTTGTAGTTGTGAAATCTTTGTAATTCTGCGATTCTATCGCGTTTTGTAAATCAAATCAAAAATCTTTTTATTCTCTGCAAAAGAAATATTCTAGAGAAATATATAAATTGAATTTTCTCAGTTTTCTGTAATTTTGAAATCTCGCAATCTTTGTAATTTTGAAGTCTTTGTAATCTTGAAATATTAGTAATCTTTATAATCTTTGAAATCTTGAAATTGAATCGCTTTTTTTGTAAATCAAATCAAAAATATTTTTATTCGTTCCTAGTATAAAGTAAAATGTTCAAGGAGGTGGTACTTATCTTTCATGTGAGTCGTTGTTGTTGTCAAAGAAGTGAATAAATGCCTTGAAATGTATGAATTTCGCGCATCAAAAAGAAGTGTGAGAAGTGAGACTTGAACCCTTGATCTGCTTCTTGGATTTTCTCGCACCATACCAACTGTGTTAAGCCTCTTTTGCAAAATAATCAAAGTTCTTGCGAAGTAATCAAATTCCAACTGTGTAAGAGGCAATTCTATATAAATTTCGCATAATAAGAATAATCATGTGAGAAGCAAGAATTGATCTCGCGGCCTGTTTCTTGCATTCATGCCTCCTAACCAACTGTGCTAACCCTCTCTTGCGAAATAATCAAAGACTGTGCGAAGTAATCAAATATCAACTTTGCGAAGCAAAAATTATTTGGTCGCAGGGAGAATCGAACCCATGTCCTCTAGTTTGCATACTCCTTCTCTGACCATCTGCGCTACTTGTTGCTTGCGAAAGAAACACATAATGTTGTACTTTATTCCATTTATTCGCCTTTAGGATTTCAAAAATGTGCGAAAAATTAAGATTGATGAGGGATTGGAACTCGAGTCTTACAACTCACTCTAGCGAATCTTGACCAACTGTGCTACCTCTTGTTTGCAAACTAATGAAACAATATTGCGAAATTATTCATTTTTCGCTATCTATAAAAAGAAGAAAACTATGCTCGCAGGGAAGTTCGAACTTGCGACCACGAACATACATACTGTTCTCTTGACCAACTGTTCAAGAATCTCTTTGCGAAATAAACGCACAATGTTTTTCTCTTATTCTTTTATTCTCCCATGCAAATGAGAAGAAAATGAAAAATATGTGTCTCTGCGAAATTCGAACCCGTGGCCTATCGCTTACTCGCTCCAGCTCAAACCATCTGTGCGAATTTCTGTTTGTGATAGAAATTGCAGCATCTGCCTCTTATCTTTTCTTCGTCCTTCCTTAACTTCTTTCACATTTGCCTTCTTCTCCTGAACATGAAAATCTTCCATTTTCTCCTTAAATTTCACCACAACAACTAATTTTTTTCCTCACTCTTTTCATGTCTTTGAATTGTTGATGATGTTTACTCCCTGAATTATTTTTATTTTTATTTCTCTAATTTCATGAAAAAACTCCTTGATTTCATGGTATTTTTGCACAAATCATCAAATAATAATAAAATAAATTATGAAAACTTGTGGTACAGGGGCTTGGCCGGCCGTCCATGCCCTAGACGGTCCCACACGCCCCTTCATTTTATTATTTTATTATTAGTTTTCCTTGAATTCATCAAATTCCTTGATTTCATGATATTTCTCTCAAATTAGGAAAAATTCCCTCAAATCATCAAAATACCTAAAAATATTAAAAAATTAGGAAAACTCGTGGGACCGGGCCCTAGCCGGCCGACCATGCCTTTCACGGTCCCACACGCCCTTGTTTCTTAATATTTTAATATTTTTTGCTTCCTTGAACTCATGAAAACTCCTTCAATTCATGGAAACTCCCAAAATTCATCAAATTTCTCAAAATTCATGAATTTTTCATTATAAAATTAGGGAAACTCGTGGGACTGGGCCCTAGCCGGCCGACCATGCCTTCCACTGTCCCACACGCCCTTGTTTTATTATTTTAATATTTTTTGCTTCCTTGAACTCATGAAAACTCCTTCAATTCATGGAAACTCCAAAATATCATCAAATTTCTCAAAATTCATGAATTTTTCATAAAATCATCAAAATATTACAAAATTAAGGAAAAGGCACCAGGGGACCGTGGTCACGACCGGCTGACCATGCCTTGACTACAGCGGTCCCACGCCTCCTCATTCCTTATTTTATAATTATTTTTCATCATCTCATGGGGTTTTCCTCAGTTTCGTCGAAACCCTAATTTTGGCATATTTTCTCGAATGATGCTCAATTGCATGCCAGAAAATATCAAAATTCTCAGGACTGAGACGCGGATGCCTTGGGGACACAAGCACGCTATCTTGACCGACCAAGATTGTCTCTTTGTCTCACGGAAGCCGGTCCCATCAATTTTCACAGTTGTGACCTAATTTGCACAATCGCTCGTATTAGGTCCAAAACTCTCCCAAACACTTTGGATTTTCATGAAGTGATCGTCAGGCGGTCACGGGACAACCCAGGTCCGGTTTCATGACTCCATGGTCGGTCCCTCGCCTCGTCATAATTAGTTAGGTTTTCTCACCTAAGGCTCAGACGAGCATTTTCGAATAAATGATTAAACCAGCATTTAATCATTCTTTCACCAACAAATCGTCAACTCTTCAGAATTTCTTCGTATTTGCTCACGTGAGCATATGGACACTACATGGTTGATCCACGGTCCCATGTAATCGCTCCCTCCTTCGTCCCATGGTTGAAATTCTGACGAACCATGAATTGATCATCAATTGATCAAATTAGGGTTTCTGAATCTAAGGATCATCATTCCAGATTCTAACCTTAATAATTTTATGACGACCTCATGGTCATTAATTTTATTAATTATGCTCGGTTCAACGACCAGTATTCTAATTAATATTTTTGGTACGCTGCCAATAATCCATCAGACGAGCAACACATGCTCAGACGATCAAATATTCAACAATTCATCACATGAGCAACACTTGCTTAGATGATAAATATTTGTTCAAACCAAGGAATATTGGTTCAACAATCAATATTCAACGATCCACCAATAAGAAATACTTGCTCACTTCATCGTAAGAACTATACCTCTGTCTCATGACATGTTCAATTCACGAGTTTCAGAACATCATGTTCAACTCAACGACTACATGGACTCATCGTCCCATCAAACCACGAAGTCTTCAATTGACTAACAAACCACGAGACGTCAATCGTGTCACTTGGGGGATATCACTTAGGGTTTTGGTCTGGCGGTCTACGGTACGTGTGTTCAAACACACGATGGAATGTGAGCAAGTCGTGCAATCAGTCGAAGGAATTCACGAGGTAGTGGGTGAAAAATCGACCAAGTCTCCACACGTTGAGCAACTGGTTTCAAACACGATCTCCACCTCCCCACTCCTTGATTCCATCAACTGTCACACTTCATGGAACCATGGTGTCTACAATTTCAGCAATATAAATAAGTCTCTGAATCATGATTGAAGCATCAATAGTATCATCAATCTCACGTCTCATCGACAACACGAGATCATCAACCCATCAATTGAGCAACTACTCTCAATTGAGCGATTTCAATCATTCAGAGCTTATCATATTCAGAATTCATACACCCACAATCTTTGATCACCATTGATTCCACACATTTACCAGCTTCCCTCCTACAGATCAACCCATCCTCTCTTGTGACCGAATTTACTCTGGAACGGTCATTGTCTTGATTTAGGCCGGAGTACTACAGATTGACCTCTCGAATCTAAAGCACCCCCTTTGCAGCGGTGCATCTGTGTGAGGTTTAACATTTCGCTCGGTTCGAGGAGTCTCCTCCGTACGGTCGTCTCCTCATTTCCTTAAAAACCAGCAAATCGTTTTTCCCCATCTACAGATTGGCGACCACAGTGGGAGATTATTCTCTCGGTTGCAATCTCATAATTTCACAAGATGGTTGATCTCAGGTCAGGTTCAGTTACGAATCCTAACACAAACCGTGCTAACACTAGCAACAACAACAATCAGAATATCCGGGAGACAATTCCGACCTCCAACACTGATGGTGGTGACATTACTCCTCCTCACGTCGAAGGTCATCCACTGTCCGGACGACACCCTGAAGAAGTCAGAGGAGATCCACCACCTACCATTGCTGATCTTATCAAAGCGCGGGAGACTCTTGCAAAGAATCAGACTGACATGGCTGCTACACAAAAGGAGCTGTGTAATTATCTCAAAACTCTTACTGACAAGATGTTAGAGAAAACTCAAGAGAAGGGAAAGGAGAAAGAGAAATCCTCAGACGACGGTCCTGAAGTAATTCCAATCCATACAGTAGAAGACGACGAAGTCCACAAAACTACTGCAGACAACTCATCAGCGAAGGGATCATCGAATTTCATCACTCGCGAGGATCTGGAGCACCTTTTGGAGAACCGTGGAAAAGACAAAACATCGCATGTTCATTGTCATCAACCTCCTTATCCTGCCGCTACGCAGAGGACTCCACTCCCCAAAGGTTACATTTCTCTAACCTTCACCTTATATGATGGAACTGGCAATGCTAGGGAACATGTCTCTCGTTTTCTCCAATCCCTGGGAGAACATGAACACAATCATGTCGTCCGTCTCAAGGAATTCTCAAAATCTCTGAAAGGCAGAACATACACCTGGTATAACAACATCGCACCAGGGACTATCAACAATTGGGGAGAAATGGTTAACGCATTCTACAGGAAATACTTCTTCGTGTCAGAACAAGTCACCCTCTCCGACCTTGGAAGGATGTTTCAGAAGGTCAGTGAAAATCCCAATGATTATGTGAAAAGATTCAGAGTCCAAGCCCTGGATTGTCATGACCCAAACGTCACGGAGCAACAACTGGTGGACTTGTGCATCAATGGCATGCTCCCGGTCTACAGGGCCTTGCTAGAAAACCTTCGATTCCAGACTTTCTCAGAGCTTCACGAAGCTGCGAAGAGGTCGACAACCACTGCACCCGCTCTTTTGGAAAGAGCAAAGTCTACAAAGACTGAAGATTCAAAAGACACTCGAGGAAGCAGGCGTCTAATCAACAAGCAGTATAACCTGCAACCTTCAACAAATGTTGTCTCGGAAGGGAGTAAACGAAAAGCAGAACCACAACACAAGCAGACTTCCTCCACCCCTTCAAAGACACACAAGAAGGAGAATTCGAAAAATCCCTCCTCAGCATACGGAAGATCCAGAAGCACTTGATTTTCCCTGTTCAATGGAAGAAGTTAATGAACTACTCGATGCCTGGATTCAAGATGCCACAATCAAATTTCCTTATGTCAAGAAGGAACCAACTTAAGAGGCCATGGAAAATCCTCGGTATTGTCGCTTCCATAGATACGTCAGCCATCCCACGAGTGATTGCAAAATTTTGAAGCGCATATTCAAAAAAAGGTCTAATCAGGAGAGCTCAACCTGGGGATTGAGGGGGTGCACAAAAAACCCCTCCCAGTCAGAACTTTTACCATCTCTGAACCTCCCGTCAAGGAAACAGTCCAATCTCTGATCGAACATGTCTGCAAGTTGTTGTATCTTTCGAAAGCTCAAAGGAAAAACATGTTTGCTGCACTGAACCACATCATGTCCGGAAGACGTCCGCTGATCCAAGAGACTACCACCGGACCTTCAGCCACCGACACAGAAATGTATGACTGGGGACTGCTCACCATAGTGCACATTAAAGGAAATGAGTTCAAGAGGGCGTTCATCGATGTTGGTACCGCCGTCAATATCATCCCTTTGAAAACTCTCAGAGCTGCTGGTATTACTCGACGGTAAGCCACCCACACTCCCATAGCAATCAAGGACCACGAAGGAATCTCCAGAAACGCATACGGCTTCATCACTCTCAAAGTTACAGAGAGATCGATCTGCACTGAGGCCAAGTTTTTCATAATCCGGGAAGACCCTGGATACGACATGGTCCTTGGGAGAACTTGGATTCATGCTGAAAGGACAACGATGCCTTCAACACATCCTGTCATCGACAAGGATTCCGAGTTGGAAGATGAAGCAGAGGACGCACCACCGTTTGAGCATCTGGAAGAAGTAAAAACTCTGATGGGACTTACGCAGGAGCTTGGAGATAATCCGCACACCTTTGTCAGAAGGTTTCGAGCTCATGCAAGTCTTATTCCTCCTCTTGCTCCAATATTACCAGTGTTCAAACACGCTACTATGGTCCAGGGACTTCTCCCCATGAATAATTTAGAAGTCATCAAAAGCTATGAGTGGGTAACTTCACCTCAGCAATATTACACTCAATGGTTGGGTTCAGAACTTCTTCAAATCGGTCACTCCATCGAGAGGTTTATTGCTTAAGACTTGGCTAAGCATGATCAACACTATACTGGATACTCTCTTCCGCGCGAGCGTCCATACGGGCCACAATCGAGGAATTCCATCAAACAGGGAATTCCGAATCAGCGGAAGATATTCAAGGCACGATCGACCAAGCCTAACAAGTTTCATGAAGGGGACCTGGTTCTCAAAGCAGTTCAGCGCGGTCTTCATTCTACAAGGAACTCCAATTGGGAAGGACCATTCATGGTCGCTGAGTCCGTGGCCGGAGGATACTACAAATTGACCAACACAGATGGCAGAACCCTACCAGTAATTCACGAAAATTGGCTCAAGGCGTTTATCTGAAATTATTGGACATTTAAGGTATTGGGCGTTTGAAGCACTCATGGTGTTGGGATTTAACATTTAGGATTTTATTTCATTTGTATTTCAATTCCTCCAAAACATTTGCAATACTTGCAATCAGTATTTGAATTCAGCAATTTATCAAAATTCAGTTCATATTTCATAAAAGAAATCTCTATCAAATCTACAAGAAAATCCTTAACCATCAGTCGATCCAAAACCATCTAAATATCAAATCCCAAGTATAAACCTCACATCTCTCAGAATTTCAAAAGTTCAAAAGATCAGCAAGAAAAGGCTTTCGCTCATCAGCATCCTTCAAGATTTGCAAAGCCGCCCTCTCCTTGTTCAACTCCTCGGTAAACTTGGCAATCTTGTCCTCATTGTCCTCCACAACATCATTGGGAAAGGGTATGTTCTTTTCACATGAATCCTTGATAACGTTTATTTGCTTACGAAGCCATTTCACGTTAAGGCCAAGTCTTTCTGAATTCTCCAAGTTAAACTCCCAATCAAAGAGTATATTTGGAGTCATGGTATTCCTGGGTCTCGTATGCATATCACTCACGACACGCAAGATAACGCCTACTTGCATGGTTAAAGCATAAGCACGCCCAGGGTTCCTGTCAACGATCATGTGGCCAAACTTCTTCAATATCGTCTCGTACAAGCGTGCATACCCAATGGGAACGCTGAATCCACCGACCAGTTCATGATACGAGAGTGAAGTGTTAAAGGGAGGATCGAAATAAACCCCTGCAGTTGGATATTCATACACTATTACACGGTTCTCAGTCACTGGAGCGGCTTCCACGACCAAAGCAACAGTTCCTTCGGTATTCTCCGCTGCTATCTCGGTTTCTTCTATCACTGAAGCAACAGCCATCTGGTTTTCCATAACATCAGCAGCGACCATCTCATTGCCTCGAATTTCAGGGATGGTTGTCTCTTCATCAATAACTTCGGAAAGGTTAGAGTTGTCATCATGGGCTCTAGTATCCTCAACTTCGGTATTTAGCACCTAATACGAAGATTACATGAGGTTAGAATCACGAAGCCAAAGGAGATTATGAAACACAATATACCAGCAAGGAAACATCATCGATGTTCATCATACTACATTCAAATCACGAGCAAATAACATGAAAGTCATGAAAACACATTTTACGATGAGTCCGTCTGAGGAAACTGAACTCTGCCCTGTACTAGGAGACGAACTGGGAGCAATCTACAAGGAATCTGAGGACGGGTCATATGCCATTCTCTTCGTACGGATGTCCTCTATGACATGTCAACATTTCATGACAATCCAATGAACGAGCGAGTAGATGTGGCCAAAATATAAGTGATGCGCAATCTGAAAAAGTTCTGGAAGTCTCCTGGAAGTTTACTATTTCGCCTTTTTCAGGGTCTGAACGTACTCAAAACTTAAAAATCTTCTTTGGAAAAGCTTGGAAATTTTCCGGGCTTGAATTTGCACATGCATATCATCAAAATCCGACTCCGGACGAGGATTCTACAGCGTTTTTACTAAAAAGCTGGGCTCTGAATTTTCTGACGACGAAATTCGACTAAGTTTTCATATATTCACATGGGTTCTCATTCATTCATTCACAAGTCAACACTTTTGTACTTCTATGAAGAATATACAGGATATATACTTACTTGAAGAGTCACCGGAGTGTCCAAGGGGTTGGAATTGCCCACATCAACGACAAGAGGAACATCACTTCCAACCGGCTCCGAATCTTGGGAATTACCTCCATTCCCCTTCCCAGAGGATGATTGAGTTCCAGAATTCTCCATATCCATGACGACATCCTCCTGTACACGTCCTTTACAATCAATATTTTCATCCATGAAGCACCACATTTGAACATGTGAAGAAATACTTACAGTTTCTTCGTCACTCAAATCAGCGATTGCTTGTTCAGTAGCAGAAAATTGAAGACCTTCAAGACTCGATGGAGTAAAACTCTGTAACAAAATTAACAACATTGGCTTCATGATTCTAATGTTAATAGCAATGAAAGTCACAGTGGGAAATATTGGGAACTCACCAAAGCACCAACTGGGGACTTTACGGTATTGGGTAACAGCTTATAACCTTTATGCCTGCCTTCTCAGCCATGAATAACTGCTTCAGTCTCTGAGAAATATACACCGATTCGAGGTCGTATATTACGACCGTTCTGTGGTGAAATCCAATAATATAATCAGAATACAGTTCTTATAATTTCGTGAAGATTATATGAAAAAACATACCTGAGAGCATCCTGGAGACGACTTTCGTTTATCACCAGAAAGATACTTCAATCTTGGTCGACTGGAAATCATCTCAGCCGAAGGGATATCCTTGAATGGAGGTCTGTGAAATCTTACAAAGCCACGAAACGCCCACGTTGCTGATCCCAGAATTCTACATAACCGGGGGTTACATAGGCGAATCTACCAGAACCAGGAAACCAGTAGCTACTCCCATCCACGTGAGTATGATCCAAATGAGTCCTGAGTTGCTCAACTGATAGCTTCCTCCTCCGTATGGTTGGAACACACTGATCCATACCCATTTGTCGAGCTGCTGTATCAATGTTATACTCCTCCACTGAAAGCTCTCCAAACGTGACTGATAGCAAATGACCAGGAGTGCAACTCAACATGAAAGATCTTTCGCCATCACTCAGATGCGCACCAGACGTCAAACTCGTGCCTTCTTCAGTATTGAAAGTCATCGGTTGAGAAACATAATCAGGGACTGACACCCACAAGCGAAAGTTGAACTCAGATTCTTCATCTAACACATCAATAAAACGAATTTTAGAACGAGGATGCTTGGTGGACCAACGCATGATCCTAGCATTATCTTTCTCAGGGAAAGTATGGCGCGCATCAGTATTCATTCCTTGCAGAACATTACATGGAGTAGGTGCATAATTCTTAAAATTCTCCCACATCAAAGCTTGAAGAAACATCGTGTTGGCATAACACTCAATCTTCATAGAGCCGTTCGACACACTGGAGTCTATAATCAAGGAGTCCAGGTTGTAATACAAGGAGCCTAAGAATAAACTACCTATCGGAAGTTGCTCACCTTGATCCATATTAATAGCAAAGGGAATCACAAAAGGCTTCAACAAGTTTCCACTGTCTTCAAAAATGTCTCTGGACAACCATAAACATAAGAAAGCAGCAATAGGTAACATACCGTCGATGGGTTTATCAGAAACCTCGTCTTTGGTCCACCAGTGTGTCAACTAGGAAGCATAGCATCCTTTACTACCAGCCTTATTCGCTTTCTCCATTGCGGCTGTCAAGACATGAGAAACGGCGGTCTCCTCATCTGAAAGATCCCCAGGAAGATTTCCCGTGATCGGGAGATGCATCAGAGCCGCCACGTCTTTCAAGGTAATGGTAAACTCTCCCCATCTACATATGAAAGTGTGAGTGGGAATGCGCCAGCGAGCAAACAGAGCCACAATACAACCTGCGTCATGATAAATGAACAACTCTCCAGAAGCTTGAATAGCTCTCGTTACCTGCGCCTGGTCGAGCATAGTCCTCACATGAGGAAAACCCAACATATGCCTCGCCCAGCCGGCAAATTTCTCCAAAGGTCGTCGAGAAAGATTAAACTCTATAATTGATGAGGCGAAGACCCCTCGTTCAAGACAAAATCGAATCACTGTCTTAGGAGTCACCAATTTCTTCTGAGTAACAGTTCTGGGGTTTATCAAAAGACGATACACTAGGGATTTCAAATGTTGCTCAGCTCCTGGAATATCTTTTTCAAAGAATGCATCATCTATGTTCGGGACATTCTTAATCCCAGGGATTTCGTCTTCGTCTCCCCCAACGGAAGTTTCATCCATGCATGTCTCATTCTGGAGATACCATCATCAACGCACATCTCTTCCCTCGAGGCGTCGTCAGCTTGGGAATTGGACATCTTTGCTAAGTAGCTGAAAAGGTTCACACTACATTCTACTTCAGTATGCCGTCCAGATATAAATCAAGGAAATACAAGCAAAAATGGTAACTCTTAACTCTTACCTTTTATACTTCCACTAACAATAGTGATAGTGATGCTAGAGTTAACACCCCAAAATCGTTCGTCTCTTCGAAAACTGCAAAAACGAACGAAACTTTATTTAATTTTCGAAACTGATTTTTCATGAAATCATGGACACAATTTTCATAATGTGAACATTCACACAACTGACCTATGAAGTTCATAACAATAAAATATTTCATCATAAATATATTGTCTATCTTCGAAGGTTCTTCAAAACCCACGTTTCTGATTTTTCGAAAAAACAACAATTAATGCAACATTGCTTACATCAATTCTCAAGAATTTTATCTAATGAAAACAAATTCATGCAAATAAAATATACCATCATATTTTACACAATATATGTCACGGCTGCATATATATATATATATAAAAAACAACTATTTTTCCTTCGTATAATCATAATTTGTCTTTAAAACGAAGGTTTATTTCAAAAAATATTGTGAAAGCTCACATCTCATACATATGATAAAGTTTTGTATTTACATGAAAGCTCATAAGCAAAATTTTATCACTGGACACAAGTTCATCATACATATTTTCCTTCGTGTCATCGTTATTTGTCTTTAAAACGAAGGATTATTCCGATTTCATGAAAATTCACTTCTTTTATGATAGAAACTTGGTACACATGAAAGCTCATAAACTAAGTTTTATCACTGAACCTAGGTTCATATACTAAAAAAAAATCTCTCCTAAATCAGGGATTATAGTTAGTTTACAAAACTAACTATCGAATGAACATACGTTTACAAAAACTAGGGTTTTTCATAAAACTCACACCAATTGTATACACATGTATATAACTTCATCATGATCAAAGCATGAACAACTCATTAGGATCATAAACTTCATCAAAAAATAAAACGTATATGGGAGCGCCGGCCGGAAATTGGCCGACGGCGGCAACGACGGCGACCGACGGCGGCAGGTGGTGGTCCGGCGGCGACGAGAATCTTCTCCTGCTGGCGTGAAGGTGCAGAGATGATGGGGAGATGGTCGTGAGAAAAAAAAAGGATTAATCCCTTTTATATCAATTTTATTTCCAAAACCTAATTTTCTAAGGATTTCCTTATTGGGCCCGACCCGCGAATCCTAACCGACCACGGACTCGTCGTCCAAACCAGCGGTTCAACACCAATTTATGTTCATCAAAAGACACTCCAATCATGACATTGAAGCCTTCATCAAGTCGTGGTTTGCTCATGCTCTTTAAATCCGGTAACGTCTCAACTTACGACTAAGTTCAATTACTGGTATTATTATTTATGGCCGGAAAATCACCATTTAATGCTGACTGAGGAACACAGCTTTCCTCAGTAAGCAGGGGACTTAATGTAGATGGTGGATTTTCGACAAAGGCTCAATTCGTAAACTCATAATTATACGAAGCTCTGATTCAGCAATCAGACGTGAGTATCGAGACACGGGTCTCTCATCGAATTCTCAACAGAGAGTACTTTCTCTCAGAGTACATGTAGATATGTAGTCTCACGACTGGACAACGACATATCTCATGAATACTGAATACTTTCAGTGATTATTTCTATATAGCATCACGAGATGGACGGCTCCTAGACAGCTTTTTCTGCTAGTATAAAGTGATAACGTCTTCAGGAACAAACAACAATTTTACCCTGACTATATAAAGGATATGACTTACCGGGAAGCTCTTATCAGGATAATTAATGCTCCTAGACAGCTTGCTCTGCTAGTATAGAGCCACAAAGTCAATTATTCTTAATTACAATCGCTCATATTCCATGGTCGAATCCACGACTGGTCCCATGGAATGACAATAACAATTGTTCTGATTCTATGATCGAATCCACAACTTGATCTCATAGAATAACAATAACTATATTATCTCATTACTCCGATATCATGATCGAATCCACAACTGGTATCATAAATGGTAATAGATAAAATTTAATTACTCTGATTCTATGGTCGAATCTACGATCCCATGGAATGGTAATGCTCACTTTATTATTCTGAATTCGTAGTCGAATCCTCAGCTAATCCTATGAATTAATAATAAACATCTTATTACTCAGTTTTGTGAATTATTCTCTACTGAATTCCATAATTAGTAATAAATAATCAACAACCGGGCATCTGAGCTACCTCTAAGTAAGTCCCGATTCAAATGGTGAAGGTGTATTCAACGATGATACACTAACAGTCACCGCACGAACGAGTATTTCAAAAATACAACGAAACGATGAACCTATGAAAAATAGAGAATAAAATAATAAATAATTAAAAATATTGACCAAGGTACTGGGAGCGCGGACACACGACCGACCGACCGTGTCGTGGTCAATCCCACGCCAGTTTTATATTTTAATGCATTTTATTATTTTCCATGATTTGATGAAAATTCTCTCATTTTATCAAATCTCCTTCGTCTTGAGGAAACTCCTCGGTTTCATGGTACTTCCATAAATCCATAAAAATAATATAAAATTAAGGAAAGGAGTGTAGGGCGTGACCATTGGCCAACCGTCCATGCCTTGGTCCCAACCGGCCCCACACCCACGGTTCCTTATTATTTTATTATTATTATTATTTCTCTAATTTCATGAAAAAAACTCCTTGATTTCATGGTATTTTTGCACAAATCATCAAATAATAATAAAATAAATTATGAAAACTTGTGGGACCGGGCCATGGCCGGCCGGCCATGCCCTAGCCGGTCCCACACGCCCCTTTGTTTTATTATTTTATTATTAGTTTTCCTTGAATTCATCAAATTCCTTGATTTCATGATATTTCTCTCAAATTAGAAAAATTCCCTCAAATCATCAAAATACCTAAAAATATTAAAAAAATTAGGAAAACTCGTGGGACCGGGTCCTAGCCGGCCGGCCATGCCTTCCACGGTCCCATACGCCCTTGTTTCTTAATACTTTAATATTTTTTGCTTCCTTGAACTCATGAAAACTCCTTCAATTCATGGAAACTCCCAAAATTCATCAAATTTCTCAAAATTCATGAATTTTTCATTATAAAATTAGGGAAACTCGTGGGACCGGGACCTAGCCGGCCGACCATGCCTTCCACGGTCCCACACGCCTTTGTTTTATTATTTTAATATTTTTTGCTTCCTTGAACTCATGAAAACTCCTTCAATTCATGGAAACTCCCAAAATTCATCAAATTTCTCAAAATTCATGAATTTTTCATAAAATCATCAAATTATTATAAAATTAAGGAAAAGGCACCACGGGACCGTGGTCACGACCGGCCAACCATGCTTTGACCACGGCGGTCCCACGCCTCCTCATTCCTTATTTTATAATTATTTTTCATCATCTCATGGTGTTTTCCTCAGTTTCGTCGAAACCCTAATTTTGGCATATTTTCTCGAATGATGCTCAATTGCATGCCCGAAAATATCAAAATTCTCAGGACTGAGACGCGGACGCCTTGGGGACACGAGCACGCTATCTTGACCGACCAAGATTGGCTCTTTGGCTCACGGAAGCCGGTCCCATCAATTTTCACAGTTGTGACCTAATTTGCACAATCGCTCGTATTAGGTCCAAAACTCTCCCAAACACTTTGGATTTTCATGAAGTGATCGTCAGGCGGTCACGGGACAACCCTGGGCCGGTTTCATGACTCCATGGTCGGTCCCTCGCCTCGTCATAATTAATTAGGTTTTCTCACCTAAGGCTCAGACGAGCATTTTCGAATAAATGATTAAACCAGCATTTAATCATTCTTTCACCAACAAATCGTCAACTCTTCAGGAGTTCTTCGTATTTGCTCACGTGAGCATATGGAAACTACATGGTTGATCCATGGTCCCATGTAATCGCTCCCTCCTTCGTCCCATGGTTGAAATTCTGACGAACCATGAATTGATCATCAATTGATCAAATTAGGGTTTCTGAATCCAAGGATCATCATTCCAGATTCTAACCTTAATAATTTTATGACAACCTCATGGTCATTAATTTTATTAATTATGCTCGGTTTAAAGACCAGTATTCTAATTAATATTTTTGGTACGCTGCCAATAATCCATCAGACGAGCAACACATGCTCAGACGATCAAATATTCAACAATTCATCACATGAGCAACACTTGCTTAGATGATAAATATTTGTTCAAACCAAGGAATATTGGTTCAAAAATCAATATTCAACGATCCACCAATAAGAAATACTTGCTCACTTCATCGTAAGAACTATACCTCTGTCTCATGACATGTTCAATTCACGAGTTTCAGAACATCATGTTCAACTCAACGACTACATGGACGTCAATCGTGTCACTTGGGGGTATCACTTAGGGTTTTGGTCTGGCGGTCTACGGCACGTGTGTTCAAACACACGATGGAATGTGAGCAAGTCGTGCAATCAGTTGAAGGAATTCACGAGGTAGTGGGTGGAAAATCGACCAAGTCTCCACACGTTGAGCAACTGGTTTCAAACACGATCTCCACCTCCCCACTCCTTGATTCCATCAACTGTCACACTTCATAGAATCATGGTGTCTACAATTCCAGTAATATAAATAAGTCTCTGAATCATGATTGAAGTATCAATAGTATCATCAATCTCACGTCTCATCGACAACACAAGATCATCAACCCATCAACTGAGCAACTACTCTCAATTGAGCAATTTCAATCATTCAGAGCTTATCATATTCAGAATTCATACACCCACAATCTTTGATTACCATTGATTCCACACATTTCCCAGCTTCCCTCCTACAGATCAACCCATCCTCTCTTGTGACCGAATTTACTCTGGAACGGTCATTGTCTTGATTTAGGCGGGAGTACTACAGATTGACCTCTAGAATCTAAAGCACCCCTTTTGCAGCAGTGCATCTGTGTGAGGTTCAACATTTTGCTCGGTTCGAGGAGTCTCCTCCGTACGGTCGTCTCCTCAATTCCTTAAAAACCAGCAAATCTTTTTTCCCCATCTACACTCTCTCTATAACTTCGCAGGCTCTATCTATAATATCGCAGACTCTTACCGTTGTGTGATATTTGGATCCTACATATCTTTTGGAACTTTGTAAATACGACATCGACATAATCTATTGTATATATTTATTTGATGATGTGTGCATTACATAGGTGTGATTTCATCCTAGAAAACTATGTATATTTACATGAGTTTAAGGAAGTAGATGTATGAACTTGTTTTCATAATCGAAAGCAAAATCATGATTGGTCTTGCTATTCTTTGAATATCTTTTTGGATGACCAATGGAATATGACTTTGGTAGAATCTATCTTAACTATGTCGAGACTTGAGGTATAACCGGTTATAGCCTATATAATATAGCTAGTTATAATCGGTCATGAGATACATTGTAAATCAGGGTATAACCGATCACAAGCTAGATTGGAATGCAAGTTGTAACCGGCCATAAGTTACTTTGGGAACCAAGGTATAAACGACCGCAAGATGAATTGGGAAGTTAATTGTAATCGATCACAATCTACCTTTGGGAAGCAAATTGTAACCGATCACAAGATAACTCGGTAAGCAAGGTATAGCCGGACACAAGCTACTTTGTGAGCAAGGTGTAACCGATTACGACTTGTATTGGGAATCATGTTATAACCGGCCACAACATATTTTGGAGTGATGGTTTAATCGGTTCCATGTACAAAACCAATAATTGTAATTCACATATTTCTTCACGGTGAGTGTGAATTAGGGTTTTGGGTTTGTCAAGTTAAGAAGCTTCCGGACGGCGACGTATCTGAACATGTACATAATTCTTATCATTTATTATTCAAAGATATTCCTTGATACTCACGGTGATCCATGGTCCGAAAAAGTAAAAAGCATTTAATTATGATTTTCTTCACACATGTTTTAATTACCAGCAATTAAAGCATATACTCTGGAAAATATTATTAGTTAATGTGCTAGACTAATAATAGAGTTTTTCTATAAGAGTTTTCGGAAATATTGGTTAACATTAATTGGAAATATGAAAACTGAATTTGGGTACTTTAATGCATATCTTGAGAATATTTTCTGTTTTGCAATTTCCTTGTTGTCCAAACAACCTTATATAGATACTTGAGTTTGCATTTCTTGCAAACTATCCTAAGAGTCAGGCAAACTTCATTTCTTGTAGTTTCTGATGAAGTCGTCTATTCGGAGAGGAAAGTACCCTAATTAGGCGAAATTTCTTACGACTGCTCGTACAAAGACTTTTGTGAGATCAAGAAGCTCTACGAGTACCGTTGGTGGGAAACTAGAGAATTGCAGTGTTATTAGTTTCCGATTATTGATTTGATTTAATAATGGTTGTTGTAACTTTGATTGCACCTAGTTTGTTTATTCTTGATAATCTTCTCTTCTGATATAAGATTCACTCAAACTAGATCAAAGTATCGACGGGTTCTTTAGAACCATCTTCGGATCTAAAGACATCTTGTGATAATCCATTGTTAACAGACTCCGTTTTGTGCGTGATTGATTACAAGAGGATTCAAGTGTTGTTGTGCAGGTATTTGAAGGCAATAAAAAATTTGAAGACGAAGAAGAATTCTTATTAATTTTCGTATCTTGTGGATTTAGTGCACAAACCTTGATTGGATGGGATCCAACTATAATCAGTTTATCTTTGATAGACTTGATTGATTAATTGCGTGAGATCGGCATCGCGTTTTAGTTTCTCTTTGAGATCTATATTTGATTGATTGTGAATCTAGAAATTGATTATTTCGGTAGTCAATATTTAGATTGATCTAACCAGACAAAGGATTTTATTAGGTTAAACATAAGAGCCTTTGTAAACAACTTACATATCTTCTAGCAAGATTGATTAGAGTGGTTACCAAATAGATTCTTTCTTTACTGTTTGGAATACGATCCAAAGGACTTTTTATTCACCTGCGTGACTCTATAAGTTGAAGACGCGGGTATACTGAGGGAACTAAGTAGCTAGGGGTAGTCTGCTTGGTCTCAACTATACACGGTTGGTATTATATTTTGTATAGCGGCTTAATTTTGATAGTATTCAAAACTGGACTAGGTCTCGGGGTTTTTCTGCATTTGTGGTTTCCTCGTTAACAAAATCTTGTTGTGCCATTTACTTCACTATTCCGCATTATAATTGTTTTATTATAACTAAAGTAAATTGCACTTGTACGTTAATTCCGTAACACTTAATACTAATCCTATAGAGTTTTGGTTATTACCGAACCTAATATCAAGGGTACACTTTGTTGTCTATCGTCTCGGTCTTGTATCCATAGTCAATCACACAAGTGACCTTGTTGTTATATTGTCTCGATCTCGTATCCATAGACGATTCACACGAAGTGTGAACTGAATCTGTTGTATTTTCTCGACTCTGTCCATAGACGATCACATTCGGTAAAAAACTTATAGGTGGATAAAATAAAAGATTGTGGTGTATTTTGGTACCCTAGTCTTTTCAAACTTTTTAAGGTTTATGGTACTATTAGCAGACCATTAACTGACGTATTAAAGAAAAATTCTTTCCAGTGGTCCCCTTTAGCAATGAAGGCTTTTTTTCAGCTCAAACATGCTATGTGTTCCACCCCTGTATTAGCTCTTCCTGATTTTACGAAGACATTTGTCCTAGAAAATGATGCATGCTCTAGAGGTGTCAGAGATGTCCTTATACAGGAACATAGACTTATTTCCTTCTTAAGCAACCCCTTGGATCCCAAGGCACTAGGACTATGCACTTATGAGAAGGAACTCCTAGCTATGGTAATGGTTGTAACCAAATGGAGACATTATTTAACTGTCATCACTTCATCATCAATACAGACCAACAAAGCATCAAATATTTTATGGACCAAAATATTACTACACTCCTCCAACAAAGGTGGCTGATGAAACTCTTAGGATTTGACTACATTATCCATTACAAGAAAGAGCTGAAAAACAAAGCAGTTGATGCTCTTTCCAGGTTACAACATGAGGATGCTTCTCCAAGTTTTGCTGCTTTAACTATGTCCACTCCAACTTGGGCTCAAGATATTATCTACATTCATGATCAAGATCAATGGGCTTCACAAGTCATTCCTCAACTGATTGTCAATGGCTATTCAGTTTCTCATTATTCTTACATTGAAGGAATCCTAACATATACCTTACATTGAAGGAATCCTAAAACTTGAGAAACACCATCATGGGATTTTTCCACTCTTCTGTAATAGGTGGACACTCAGGTATTCAAGCAAGTAATCTCAGGGAAAAATAGTACTTCTATTGGAAGGGTCTTTAGTCTTACCAAGACATATTGATGTTTGTCTCACACTGTAAAGTCTGCCAGATGAACAAAGTGGAACACTTACATCCAGTTGGTCTTCTTCAACTACTTCCTATTCCAACACAAGCCTGGAAGTACATCACTATGGATTTCATTGAGGGCCTCCCTAATCAAAAAAGAAATATGCCATCTTGGTTGTTGTAGATAGGTTTACTAAGTTCAACCACTTTATTTCTCTCAGTAATCCTTTCATTGCAATCACTGTGGCTCACGAGTTATTAAGCAACATCTTCAAATTACATGGATTGCCTTCTTCAATTGTCTCTAACAGAGATAAAGTATTCACAAGTTCATTCTGGCAAGAACTGTTCAGAGCTTTAGGCACAAATCTTTATCTCGGCACTGCTTACCATCCTAAAACAGATGGATGGACAGACAGAGAAAGAGAGTCAATGCATGTGTAGAGAGCTACTTAATATTCATGACAAGGCACAAAACAAAATAGTGGAAAAGTTGTCTCCCTCTTGCAGAATGGTGGTACAACACCAATTATCACACTAACACCAGAATGACTCCCTTCCAACCCATGTATGGTTATTGTCACATGCCCATTTAATCTCCTAAAATTTTCAGGGACATGGCCGACAATGATTGTAGTTCAGTGAATCAACTTCACTCACAATCACTCATCCTTGCATACTCGCACCAAAGCACGCATCTGCCTTCACCCATAAGGCTTTACGCAACGAAAGTCTTCATCTTCTTTCTCTGTAACTCTTTATGTCTCCATAAGCATAAGAGGTTTTCCATGCATCAATCCAATTGACAACTTCACAAGATCAACAACATAAAGAACACAAAGAACTAACACAATAAACCCATTTTATTGCATTAAAGGAAGATTACGAAACTCGTCGATAATATGGTCCAAAACAGGCCATTCACCCTCTTGGTGAATGCCTAACACTCTCTACAATCAGTGTTTCTTATTCAAATGAACAACCCTAAAC
This sequence comes from Papaver somniferum, assembly GCF_003573695.1. Lineage (NCBI taxonomy): Eukaryota > Viridiplantae > Streptophyta > Magnoliopsida > Ranunculales > Papaveraceae > Papaver > Papaver somniferum. Next base: position 80,243,842 of record NC_039362.1, read on the forward strand.
TTATTGATCTCTAAGCTATTTATAAATGCTAAAGATCATGCCAAAACTGTGTGAAACCGCTTGCACATCCTACAGACAGCCACATGTCCACAGGTAGTTATCTAAACCGCCAATCTGTTTTTCAACTGCCACCTTTTGTGTTGTCTTGCATATTGAAGACACAAATGTCTTGAACGGTTCGAGACACTATAATAAGATTATGAACTCATTTCATAACACTTCCAACTTGTCTCACACCTTTGGCATGCTTGCAAAGCCAATAACCAACACTTGAGCCATAATGCGCTACTTACGCCAGTTTTGTGCACCACTGCATATGGCCTTGATCTGAACCTACTAAGATGCCTTGGTTAATCCAAATTCATGCCCACATGATTCCCAATTGATGCCAATACGTTCCATATGCTCATATGCGTTATTCTTGCTTCACTTAGTCAATTTGCTTGACAATCGTAATGCGCACTCTCGCATTACTAGCTTGTTTGCATTATTCAAGATTTGGCCAGCCTTGAAATAATAAATATACCAACTCTTGGCATATTCTACCTTTTTGCATCATCCTTGATTTTGGGCCAACTAAATTCCATGGATATGCCTTAATGCCAACATCGCATGTTGCATGTTGCATCTTGTCACTTTGGCTTTGTCTTTCCTTTCCTCAATGAAGCTACATTGTGTCGGCCAACAAGCTTCATTACTTAGACAAATGTATTTACAATGTATCGCCACTCTTGCACTTCATTGGCCCTGCAGGGTTATTCCATTCTTAGCACTTGACAATCTATGCAGTGTTACGCTATTCTGGATGCACACTGACTTGGCCAGCAACTCTGTAACGCGCAATCATTGTCCGCCACTTGCCTGGCCAGGCATAGACCTCCCCCACCTAATCCGTTCAACGCCCTCGTTGAACCCAACCAGGTATACTCGTTATACTGGTCTCAATCTTTGTTGCATGCACTTTCAGAACCCTTTCTAAAAGCTAGCAATCTTTGCTAGCTTTTAGCAAAACGCCCTTAGCCAACTTTTATGCTTTATCATCAACATCACTTAGCTCTACTTCTTTGCCATTGATCTCATATAATTGAGCCACTTCTCGGCGTCGAGCTCTACGCTTACATGGCTTCTCAAATTATGCATCAATACCCAAATGCAAACTTAAAATTCCTCTTGCCAATTCCCTAAATTGTACTTGAACTTCACATGGATCATTTGTGCCTAAGTGTACACAAGTAATGATTCCTCCCAACTGATCACAATGATCATTGCCATAGTCTTTTTCCCTCATTTTCCGACATTAGTTGCACCTCGCAACATAACAGGACTTATACAAGACTTGGCCTCATTCTTCAATCATATGCGCCTACGCCAAATGATGCCATGCCTTAAGGTATGCACTGTATGATTTCATACCACTCTTGGTATGCGCCACAACCTATATCCTTTGTTGTACTTTGCCAATATCAGCACTTTCACTAGATTTGGCCTCCAAATCATTGCACACTTCACCTTCTTGGACTTGCATCATTTGTATGCCAAAGAACCAGCACCTCGCTGTTCTTTGCTTGCATTGTTGCTACACCTTGATTGAAATGCATGACTTTGGTATAGTCATGACTTAGGATACCCGTAACATTACACCGCCTCACTAGACAGGGCTCCTCTTCACGCGCCTTTGAAACCATCACTTAAGGCATCACTTGCTATTTCAAACTGCTACGCTTTAATGTAGCGGAAAAACAACATCATGTTCTTCCTAACTATGAGTTACTCTTAACTCATATACTTGATGGACTTACAAATTCATTCTTGTTGCGTTGCTTTGTGCTATTGCTGCCAAATGCATCTGCACTTCCACATAAATCTCAACAGCAAACTCGACTATGCCACCAACTCCTCTATTTGCTTCTTTTCACTTTCAGCGTCTTCTATTGCATATTTTTTCTTAATATGCTATGCAGCATCTTCCACGCGGACTATCTTTACTTTGAACGAAAGAGGCAAGATCTTTCACTTCAAATACCCTCGTTCACTACTACCTTACATAGAGAGACTTCATTCCAACACCAAGGTCCAATCGACCCAAACTGAAAGTATACACAAACTTGAGAAAATTCTCGCGCCAACTGATTGCAACTTGTAAGACCTAACAAGTCTTGCAATACTGACTTCATCTTCGCTTCTAAGCAACTAAGGAAGCGAGACAACACCTACTGTCCCCAATGTAGCAATTCACTTTGGCACATGCACTCTTCCAACTATCAACGTTCTTATGCAACTCCCATAACGAAGCATAATATAATTGACAATTAGTTGAATACTCCTTCAAACTGATGCCATTCATGTTGCTTTAGCTTTCATAAAGATTTATTCAATAATGTCCACATGCCATCTTTATGCATCACCACTACTTTGTCCTTCTTTCCCCATGCATCTAAAATTTCGCGTAACTTGCATCTCCAACCGCATCATGCATCTTGTCCATGCCCAAATCTCATTTGGCGCATGATACTGTTACATATTTGTTATGCCAGTCAACACCCGAATTTTAATGCAAACTTGTGCACCTTTGCACAGTTGGAACGGACTTAACTTGGTGATTCTGAGCATCACCATAGAGCCCAGCAAAGTCATACCATTCAATGACTTTCGCGGATAAATACTTTGGACAGTTGCAAACAAGGCCATAATCCTTGCAAATGAGGTGCCACTGTCTACGTTCCATAAAGCAAGAATGCCACATTCTTCTTCAAACTTGGAACTCATTATACTGCCCATGCACAACTGGTTACTCTTGTCTTTCCCCTTCTCCAAAATCAACTTTAGTAGCAACAATTGTTGATTTGCAGCTGACAAGAACATCCGCTTGTGCTTATGATCAAATGCAGGTCTTTGGACACCCTTGTCCAAGCATATTGATCCCACTCATAAACCAGGTGCAAGCACACCCTTGTGCCCATCTAGCATCAACGAAGAACTCTTTGCAAACGCAGGACCATGGTGTATCGGTTTTCCCCTAACTTGCGCTTATTTCTTCATCTTTTCAATAACATTTATGCTAGATAAGAATTGGCCATCCAATTCTTCCTTCATGGCATCACATTGCCACAAACATGCTGGTTCGCAACCAGACTTTGCATTACCACCAAGTTACATGCATTCAGAGATAATTATAATCTTCCATCAACTGACTAAGATGAAAACATCCTTCAATCTATCGCATAGACAGGTTCTTCATCTACTTTGCCACTGCAAAGGCCATCAACTTCTTTAGGTTCAATAATTTTCACAAAATTCCCATTACAACATGTAATGTACTCGCTATTGATAACACCACAAAGATATGCATTCCAAATGCGTAATCTTTGCATACTTGTGAGAAACATGGACTTTAACACCTGACTTGCACCATAGAAGTCAGCATACTCTTTAGTTTTGACATGCCATCACTTGAAAACCCGGTTTTCAATGATTCTTGCATGTTCGTCTAACACTTTGGGCTGGAATTTTGACACATTTGTCATAAACTTTCATGGCATGTTGCTACTTCAAGCTTCAAAGTTCATTCCAACTGATCTTTCCACACAAGACCAACTTCTTCTAGTCTCCATACTAACGAAACCCAAACAATTCTTCATTGAATTCGACAAACAAATGACATTAACTTGAGTAAAAGAGAGAAAAATCAGCAACTGTGTCCCCTAACACAGCTCTGATACCAGCTGTCACATGCCCATTTAATCTCCTAAAATTTTCAGGGACATGGCCGACAATGATTGTAGTTCAGTGAATCAACTTCACTCACAATCACTCATCCTTGCATACTCGCACCAAAGCACGCATCTGCCTTCACCCATAAGGCTTTACGCAACGAAAGTCTTCATCTTCTTTCTCTGTAACTCTTTATGTCTCCATAAGCATAAGAGGTTTTCCATGCATCAATCCAATTGACAACTTCACAAGATCAACAACATAAAGAACACAAAGAACTAACACAATAAACCCATTTTATTGCATTAAAGGAAGATTACGAAACTCGTCGATAATATGGTCCAAAACAGGCCATTCACCCTCTTGGTGAATGCCTAACACTCTCTACAATCAGTGTTTCTTATTCAAATGAACAACCCTAAACTTATTGATCTCTAAGCTATTTATAAATGCTAAAGATCATGCCAAAACTGTGTGAAACCGCTTGCACATCCTACAGACAGCCACATGTCCACAGGTAGTTATCTAAACCGCCAATCTGTTTTTCAACTGCCACCTTTTGTGTTGTCTTGCATATTGAAGACACAAATGTCTTGAACGGTTCGAGACACTATAATAAGATTATGAACTCATTTCATAACACTTCCAACTTGTCTCACACCTTTGGCATGCTTGCAAAGCCAATAACCAACACTTGAGCCATAATGCGCTACTTACGCCAGTTTTGTGCACCACTGCATATGGCCTTGATCTGAACCTACTAAGATGCCTTGGTTAATCCAAATTCATGCCCACATGATTCCCAATTGATGCCAATACGTTCCATATGCTCATATGCGTTATTCTTGCTTCACTTAGTCAATTTGCTTGACAATCGTAATGCGCACTCTCGCATTACTAGCTTGTTTGCATTATTCAAGATTTGGCCAGCCTTGAAATAATAAATATACCAACTCTTGGCATATTCTACCTTTTTGCATCATCCTTGATTTTGGGCCAACTAAATTCCATGGATATGCCTTAATGCCAACATCGCATGTTGCATGTTGCATCTTGTCACTTTGGCTTTGTCTTTCCTTTCCTCAATGAAGCTACATTGTGTCGGCCAACAAGCTTCATTACTTAGACAAATGTATTTACAATGTATCGCCACTCTTGCACTTCATTGGCCCTGCAGGGTTATTCCATTCTTAGCACTTGACAATCTATGCAGTGTTACGCTATTCTGGATGCACACTGACTTGGCCAGCAACTCTGTAACGCGCAATCATTGTCCGCCACTTGCCTGGCCAGGCATAGACCTCCCCCACCTAATCCGTTCAACGCCCTCGTTGAACCCAACCAGGTATACTCGTTATACTGGTCTCAATCTTTGTTGCATGCACTTTCAGAACCCTTTCTAAAAGCTAGCAATCTTTGCTAGCTTTTAGCAAAACGCCCTTAGCCAACTTTTATGCTTTATCATCAACATCACTTAGCTCTACTTCTTTGCCATTGATCTCATATAATTGAGCCACTTCTCGGCGTCGAGCTCTACGCTTACATGGCTTCTCAAATTATGCATCAATACCCAAATGCAAACTTAAAATTCCTCTTGCCAATTCCCTAAATTGTACTTGAACTTCACATGGATCATTTGTGCCTAAGTGTACACAAGTAATGATTCCTCCCAACTGATCACAATGATCATTGCCATAGTCTTTTTCCCTCATTTTCCGACATTAGTTGCACCTCGCAACATAACAGGACTTATACAAGACTTGGCCTCATTCTTCAATCATATGCGCCTACGCCAAATGATGCCATGCCTTAAGGTATGCACTGTATGATTTCATACCACTCTTGGTATGCGCCACAACCTATATCCTTTGTTGTACTTTGCCAATATCAGCACTTTCACTAGATTTGGCCTCCAAATCATATTGCACACTTCACCTTCTTGGACTTGCATCATTTGTATGCCAAAGAACCAGCACCTCGCTGTTCTTTGCTTGCATTGTTGCTACACCTTGATTGAAATGCATGACTTTGGTATAGTCATGACTTAGGATACCCGTAACATTACACCGCCTCACTAGACAGGGCTCCTCTTCACGCGCCTTTGAAACCATCACTTAAGGCATCACTTGCTATTTCAAACTGCTACGCTTTAATGTAGCGGAAAAACAACATCATGTTCTTCCTAACTATGAGTTACTCTTAACTCATATACTTGATGGACTTACAAATTCATTCTTGTTGCGTTGCTTTGTGCTATTGCTGCCAAATGCATCTGCACTTCCACATAAATCTCAACAGCAAACTCGACTATGCCACCAACTCCTCTATTTGCTTCTTTTCACTTTCAGCGTCTTCTATTGCATATTTTTTCTTAATATGCTATGCAGCATCTTCCACGCGGACTATCTTTACTTTGAACGAAAGAGGCAAGATCTTTCACTTCAAATACCCTCGTTCACTACTACCTTACATAGAGAGACTTCATTCCAACACCAAGGTCCAATCGACCCAAACTGAAAGTATACACAAACTTGAGAAAATTCTCGCGCCAACTGATTGCAACTTGTAAGACCTAACAAGTCTTGCAATACTGACTTCATCTTCGCTTCTAAGCAACTAAGGAAGCGAGACAACACCTACTGTCCCCAATGTAGCAATTCACTTTGGCACATGCACTCTTCCAACTATCAACGTTCTTATGCAACTCCCATAACGAAGCATAATATAATTGACAATTAGTTGAATACTCCTTCAAACTGATGCCATTCATGTTGCTTTAGCTTTCATAAAGATTTATTCAATAATGTCCACATGCCATCTTTATGCATCACCACTACTTTGTCCTTCTTTCCCCATGCATCTAAAATTTCGCGTAACTTGCATCTCCAACCGCATCATGCATCTTGTCCATGCCCAAATCTCATTTGGCGCATGATACTGTTACATATTTGTTATGCCAGTCAACACCCGAATTTTAATGCAAACTTGTGCACCTTTGCACAGTTGGAACGGACTTAACTTGGTGATTCTGAGCATCACCATAGAGCCCAGCAAAGTCATACCATTCAATGACTTTCGCGGATAAATACTTTGGACAGTTGCAAACAAGGCCATAATCCTTGCAAATGAGGTGCCACTGTCTACGTTCCATAAAGCAAGAATGCCACATTCTTCTTCAAACTTGGAACTCATTATACTGCCCATGCACAACTGGTTACTCTTGTCTTTCCCCTTCTCCAAAATCAACTTTAGTAGCAACAATTGTTGATTTGCAGCTGACAAGAACATCCGCTTGTGCTTATGATCAAATGCAGGTCTTTGGACACCCTTGTCCAAGCATATTGATCCCACTCATAAACCAGGTGCAAGCACACCCCTTGTGCCCATCTAGCATCAACGAAGAACTCTTTGCAAACGCAGGACCATGGTGTATCGGTTTTCCCCTAACTTGCGCTTATTTCTTCATCTTTTCAATAACATTTATGCTAGATAAGAATTGGCCATCCAATTCTTCCTTCATGGCATCACATTGCCACAAACATGCTGGTTCGCAACCAGACTTTGCATTACCACCAAGTTACATGCATTCAGAGATAATTATAATCTTCCATCAACTGACTAAGATGAAAACATCCTTCAATCTATCGCATAGACAGGTTCTTCATCTACTTTGCCACTGCAAAGGCCATCAACTTCTTTAGGTTCAATAATTTTCACAAAATTCCCATTACAACATGTAATGTACTCGCTATTGATAACACCACAAAGATATGCATTCCAAATGCGTAATCTTTGCATACTTGTGAGAAACATGGACTTTAACACCTGACTTGCACCATAGAAGTCAGCATACTCTTTAGTTTTGACATGCCATCACTTGAAAACCCGGTTTTCAATGATTCTTGCATGTTCGTCTAACACTTTGGGCTGGAATTTTGACACATTTGTCATAAACTTTCATGGCATGTTGCTACTTCAAGCTTCAAAGTTCATTCCAACTGATCTTTCCACACAAGACCAACTTCTTCTAGTCTCCATACTAACGAAACCCAAACAATTCTTCATTGAATTCGACAAACAAATGACATTAACTTGAGTAAAAGAGAGAAAAATCAGCAACTGTGTCCCCTAACACAGCTCTGATACCAGCTGTCACATGCCCATTTAATCGCCCAAAATTTTCATGGGACATGACCGACAATGATTGTGGTTTAGCTAATCAACTTCACCCACAATCACTCATCCTTGCATACATGCACCAAAGTACGCATCTGCCTTCACCCATAAGGCTTTACACAACGGAAGTCTTCATCTTCTTTCTCTCTAACTCTTCATGCCCCCATAAACATAAGAGGTTTTCCATGCATAAATCCAATTGACAACTTCCAACATAATGAACACAAAGAACTAACACAATAAACCCGTGTTATTGCATTAAAGGAAGATTACAAAACTTGTCCATCACATGGACCAAAACAGGCCATTCACCCTCTTGGTGAATGCCTAACACTCTCTACAATTAGTGGTTCTTCTCCAAATAAACAACCCTAAACTTATTGATCTCTAAGATATTTATACATGCTAAAGATCAGGCCAAAACTGTGTGCAACCGCTTGCACATCCTACATACAACCACATGTCCACAGGTAGTTATCCTAACCTCCAATCTGCTTTTCAACTTCCACCTTTTGTGTTGTCTTGAATATTGAAGCCACACATGTATTGAACGGTTATAGACACTCTAATAAGGTTATGAACTCATTTCATAACCGTTCCAACTTGTCTCGCACCTTTGGCATGCTTGCAAAGACAATAACCAACACTTGAGCCACAATGCGCCACTTATGCCAGTTTTGTGCACCACTGTGTATGGCCTTGATCTGAACCTGCTAAGATGCCTTGGTTAATCCAAATTCATGCCAACATGATTTCCAATTGATGCCACTACGTGCCATATGCTTATATGCGTTACTCTTGCTTCACTTAGCCAATTTGGTTGACAATAGTAATGCACACTCTCGCATTACTAACTTGTTTGCATTATTCAAGCTTTGGCGAGCCTTGAACTAATGCATAGACCAACTCTTGGCTTATTCTACCTTCTTGCATCATCCTTGAGTTTGGGCCAACTCAATTCCATGGATATGCCTTAATGCCAATATCGCATGTTGCATGTTGCATCTTGTCACTTTGGCTTTGTCTTGCCTTTCCTCAATGAAGCTCCATTGTATCGGACAACAAGATTCATTACTTAGCCAAATGTATTTACAATGTAGCGCCACTCTTGCGCTTTATTGGCCCTGCAGGGTTATGACATTCTTAGCACTTGATAATCTATGCAGTGTTGCGCTATTCTGAATGCATACTGACTTGGCCTGCAACTCTGTAACGCGCAATCATTGTGCGCCACTTGCCTGGCCGGTCATAGTTATGTACATCCATATTTGTCTATTCCATATGAGTTCACTACTTCAATGGCAGTAGTTGAAGAGTATCTGAAAAACATGGAAGCCATTGTGGACATTTTGAAGGAATCCTTACACAAGGCTCATGAAAGAAGGAAGCAGTTTGCTAATAAGAAGAGGACTGATAGGAATTTTGATGTGGAAGATCAATTTTATTTAAGGCTACAACGTTACAGGAAATCATCCTTGACAGTCAAGAGGAACTTCAAATTGTCAGCAAGATATTATGGCCCGTTTTGTATTGTGAGTAAGATAGGAGCAGTAGGTTATAAACTAGACCTTCCTACCTCTTCCAAAATCCACCATGTGTTTCATGTTTCTCAGCTGAAGAAATTTTTTGGAATTGGTGCTTCTACAAGACCTACACTGCCATTAGTGGATGAATAAGGAGAAATCATCTTATCCCGGTTGCAGCACTGGATTTCAGGCAATCACTCGCCAAGGCCGTGACGTACCTCAAGTTCTTATTAAGTAGTCTCACACTACACCAGCTGAGGCAATTTGGTAAGACGTTACTAATGTTCAGCCTCACTTCCCAAAGTTTTAGCTTTGAGGAAAAAGCCAACCTGAAGATGGGGGTATTGTCATAGCCTTTATCTTATTGTCGAGTGTACTGGTAAACTCAGTAGGGTTTGTGTTGCTCTTATTTCTGTTTGAATGTAGCGTCAATAATCTAACCACGTGTAGGGTTATGATATGTCATCAGTTTAGGTTTAGGGTGTCCTCCTTCTCTTCCCTATTTAAGACAACTCTGGTTGTAATGAAGTTCAGTTAATGATTAAGAAGAGATTGAGGCTACACTGTATAGAGGTTACTTTATCTCCCTGACTCTATCTTTACTCACGACAAAGGCATAGAGAAGATATATTCCTTTCAACTAAGGCCAGCCGAGCTGTGTGATGCTACAGAGTAAAAGTCAAGAGGGTGTCGCGGGAAATCGCCTCTTTTAATAAGGAAAAGTTTACGGATCGGTATCGAGGGTATAACAAGAACGAGCTACTGCATACTGTGTATTGGGATCAAAATTTATACTCTTTACCTTTTCTGGGATATTATTTCAAAATGACCTTATCATATTTTATTACGATGCCTAAATTAGGATAACCTTCAAATTGTATAAAACAAATATATGCATATAATACATCTGTCTCATGCTTCAAAAAAAAAAAGTATCATGAAGCAAAAACATTCTTAACTCTGAAATCTGAACTACTGCTTTAACTTAAACTTCACTTCACGGTTCACATATCAATTTTGATCTGCACAAACCTCGGCCAAGGAGATCCCGACAATGTAAACCGGCCATGACGTCGTCCCTAGAGAAAAGCACTGATAGTTTTTTCTGCAATTCTTAATTAAATAGCGTATAGCTTAGTTAACCTCAGCAGTATTTTTGTTCAATGAGGAACAAGAAGATACATGGAGGAAGGAAACCCACGAGTTATTACCAACAACAACACCAGGTTTGTTTGTGTGTGTTTTCAAACTTCAAACTTCGAAAAATCAAAAGTTAAGGTCGTTGTACGAGCCTGTTGCTTTGAAATATTATGAACAGCAATGACAGCTATAAACCACCAGCTGCAAATGACTACATATTCCTTTGTCAATTCTCTATCTAACAAGACAACTTCACGTGTAACCCTGACAGGTCTTTGTACTAATCATAAAATTTCTATATTCAGAGTCATTTTCATTCTAGTAGCACTAGTACATTACTCACCACGGGCACACACTAGAAACCAAAATTGACTCTGTTTCTGATAATAACTTTAACTTTATCATCTCAAGTTTATCTGCCTCTTTAGCAAATTCAAATGTATCTGACTCCCCTCCATTTCTTTTTTTCTTTTTGTTTTGTTTTGATTTGATTCGTACGGGTTTTATACTCTATTTGAACCATTTGATCGATGCAAGCGTGCGGTCACATCTCTCTGTTTATTTTTTTTATCAGTGATTACTGAGATCCACGATTCTATATTTTACTGAAAGGTATTTTATGGTTCATAATTATGTTAGGTCAATGACTGGTGCTCAAAAGAGTTCACCGGAATTTTCATGTGGTTTTTCCCAACAAATATAACAGCGCTGCGGGATTCTCTATTGCTTGAGGCCTATCTCTAACCTGAATTACCGATGTCACTGTATTATAGTGATAAAGTCATAGGAGGATGCTCGTCAATGCCAAATTCATTTCTTTATCGATCAAAGAAAGAAAAATGGACAAATTGCAAACTTGATTACCAACACCCATGCTGGTATTTATATCTTAATCTTGCTGCATAAAGTCTGGTTTATTTGATCTTTGGCCGATTGGATCATCCAATTTGGATGGAAGTTGACGATGTTCTTGTTTTCGGTTAAGTGGGAGGAGCACGAGATAATCCAGCAAGTGGAACTCTGAATAAGCTTCTGGTTAATTTTAATTAAGTACTTCTTCCGTTCTTTTTTAATAGGCTGGTTTTGATTTTAGAGAAAATTAAGGAAATTAAGAGAATCAATCATTGAAAGTGGTCCTCATGACACTTGTCAATAAAAGAAGTGAAGTGAAATGGTCCCCATGACACTTGTCAACAAAAGAAGTAAAGTGAAATTATCCATAAACACTTGTCATCAAAAGAAGTTAAGAGAAAAGTGGTCCCAAAAAATTAAAGTAACATTTGACTTTTCCAATTAGGAAACCAACCTATTTTTTTCAAACATTTATTTATATAAACCAGTCTATTATTTAAGAACGGAGGTAGTAAGTTTTAGTTTTGTTGTTTACAAGGAGATCCCATTTGGGCATTGGTGCTTAATTTTGATTTTTGAGCTATCTTTAAAACAATTTACGTTCAAGTTTCTTTATGATAGTTTTACGGTTTGCCAAAAAATAAATAAAAAGATGAGACTAAGTTTCTTTATATTCGAGGAATCCATTTCACAATTCTAATATCGAAATTTTTAATCAACCAACTCCTCACTATGACAATTTTTCCTAAATTTTATTTCAAACCAGCTTAGTCATTGTAACTCATTCTTGAATTTTACTCTATTTGCCTTTTTAAGCAAAACCTTATAATAAAAATTTATTGACAACGAAGAAAAAACCAAACAAGAAAGAAGAAAAAATAAAGCTTTAACCTAACAAAAATAGTGAAAGAAGAATATCAAAACAAGTCCTCTCCAAACATATTTTAAGTGTTTAATCGAAGACCTACTGTTTGAGTTTTCAAATAAACTCGGTTAAAACCTAACTGCTTCTTTAGTCTCAACTCAACCTACCGTTATCCCATGTCTTGGCCTTTGATATTTCCTCCTAGAACCATACAAAGAAGGTCAAAAACTATCCAGAGATGGAGAAATTGATATTTCTGTTTCTGCTAGGCATTAGCTTCCATACCATGAATATTACCTATTTGTATGCCTTTAGCAATGCCCTTGAGAAAGATTGCATACAAAGTATAAATAGGTAAGGTGATAAAGGATCTGCTTGTCTTAGGCCTCTTTGAGGTGTATATATCTTTCATGAAGAACTTTAAGTAACATGGATGTAGTAATTGTAAACAAACATTGATCCATCGTATTCCATTCATCACATAAACTAAGGTTTTCCAAGTTCCGACAACAAATTGTCACTCTATTGCCTTGGACATATCAAGCTTGACGGCCATCCAACCTTGCTAAGACTTAGTTTTTTTTTATTGGATCTACTAGCTCGTGAGTTATAATTACAACTATATTGTGAGTTATAAGCTTACCTTGAGTGAAAGCAGTTTGGTAAGGTGTGACAGTTTTCTCAAGAAAATTTTTAAGTCTAGAAGCAAGAAATGTAGTTTGGTAACGTGCGATAGTTTTCTCAAGAACGGTTTTAAATCTGGAAGCAAATAATTTAGAAATGATCGTATAAGACACATTGCAAAAACTTATTGGCCCAAAGCCAACAACATTTTTAGGACAATAAGATTCGGGAATTAAAGAAATAAAATCATGACTCATTTGTTTCAAGATGTGCTTGGATCTAAAAAGATGAACCATACTCACAGTGCTTTCATCGAAAGTATCCCACATCTCTTTATAAAAACCAGGTAGGTCTCCATCTGGTTCAGAAGTGATCCATGGCTGCATACCATAGACAATCACCTTAATTTTCTCTTTAGTAGGAATGTTGATGTTAGAGCATTGCTCGGTTTAATTCACAAGTGTTGTTATCTCAAACTTGTTGTTAAATTTAGTTGTCAAAACTATATCTTAATTTCTAGTCTATAATTAGTTAAGTCTCGGACTAGGATAAAAATGTAGTTGAGCAAGAGAGGATTACGACAGTCATCATTGCGTCCTACCATTTGAAGGAGAAGATCAATCGAAGCTTTTGGAGAACTTCATCAACAAAAGGTAAGTGAAGACTGAACCACCTATATCTCAAGTTATATTCACTTTATATCATCTGAGAGGATGTCGCATCACTAATTAGACTAGTATGCATAGACAAGAATTTCGAGTCAAGTTTATCTTTATAATTTCTCGAAATATAATGGCTAAGCTTAATGAAAATTTGTTCGTACTTGATGAATTTTGGTTAAGGACAATCTATTGTTCGTAATCAAAATCGTGATTCAAGTTTATCATTCGGAAATAGCCTGGAACAACGATATGTGTCATTGATGTTATTTAGGAATGTTTCAAATCGATTTAGAGAAATATAAACTACTATTGATTCAGATACAACACAATGGTATCAGTTTTACTGGGAAAACTTTTATAAGTTTGAACCCGTATTATAAGTATTCGTACAAGTAGCGGAGTAGCTATATACATATCGACTTACAGATTAGTGGTAAACATATTTTTATGTATATGATATGGAAATCAGTGTGACTCTTGAACCGGATCGGTGTGCATACTTGTATGCAAACCATTCTTGAACTGTGGTTACGGGAACAGGGAGTGAGTATCCAAACCGGTGTGCGAACTAAACAGTTATATGTTCCTGAACTTGGTAGTGCTTCCGAACCGATACGCAAACTGATTTAGTTCTGTGAACTCCGGAACCAGCTATAGTCTTTGAGTTTCCAAACCGGTACGCAAATCTTAAAATTTTTGTGAACACCGGAATTTAGGTTTGGTGGAAAGTTTGCAAACTGGTACGCTAACCTAAAAAGTTCTGTGAACTCCGGAACTCAGTTTTGGTTTACAAACCGGTTTGCGAACTGTGACTGAACCAACTCACGAACTACTATGTATTTGTACTCGTACATCTAATATTCATGTCGATTATATTTTCAAGTGCGTTTAAATTATTTCTTCGATATAATCAATATTTGATTAATTCTCTATAAACACTAGACTTAATTGATCACATGTTTGTGACTCAGAGTTAACGTCTTATGTGTTCATAAAAATGAAGATTAAGCTTTCAAGTTCAAACCGGCTAGTTTCGGCTAACCATGTTGAACATAGTTTTCGTACACGGTTCGGTTATGGTCTCACCTAACCAGAGTGTATATCTTTTTTATGTAAATCAGATTCAAAGATTTATCTAACGGTGGATATTGTTTGCTTGGTACCAAAGCTATCTTAGCTGAAACCTAAAGCAACCTATGGTTTGAATGTCTATGAAAGGGGAACTCCAAGCAACTGGTATCTTTGAATCCTGACACTACTTTTTGGTGTGTCCTTGTTGCATCTATAGTCGTCCTCTCTATCAATCCTTTTAGGGTTTGGCGACTATAAAGACTTCATTGGGATTCATGGTCCAGTTTTCTTTCCTTGATAACTTGAGTATCCTGGTCTTGATTGTTTGTAGTGTTCGCTCCATCGATCGAGACGGATAGTATCATCAAAGTTCTCTTCGTCTCAGACTTTGTTGATTCCACAAGTTTTATACTTGTGAGGTGAATAATAATCTAGGCTGCACTTCGGGTTGCATAAGTCCGGATTTTGAGGATAACTAGACTTTTGTCAAATTATTATCGATTTCCATCACCTTGATCATACGTTTGATTTTTGATCATCCGTTTCGATCGTAATCAGGAAATCAATTATACAGGCCTAATCTGTGGGAGCCAGATTTGGTTTAAAGTCTTCAATTGAGTTGAAGGAACTCTTAGTTGGTGTGACATCATCTAAGGAAATCAATAGTGTGGAGTCCTGCTGGGATTCAAGAGGCGTAAGGAGCGCGAATGTACTTTAATCGGTGGGTACCTTTTAGGGATCAACTACATTCCAGTCTAAAGTTAATTGGTAGTAGGCTAGTGTCTGTAGCGACTTTATACATTTTGGTGTTCGATCTGGATTAGGTCCCGAGATTTTTCTACATTTGCGGTTTCCTCGTTAACAAAACTTCTAGTGTCTGTCTTATTTCTTTTTCTACATTATATTGTTTATCTTTATAATTGAAATATCACAGGTTGTACGTTGATCAATCTTAGTAGATACATCCAACCTAGTTTGTTGGATATGACTAGATTGATTCTTGGACAATTGGTATTTGGTACCGCCCAAGTATTCTCTTTGTGATTAGGTTCATAGACTTGTTTTTGTAAACATTCTAATCGCAAGAGAAAGAGATATAACTCTAAGATACTATTCCTTGATTGAGTTTATTTCTCGGAGTTGTATTGAGTTTGTCCATACAGATTGCCCAAGAAAAAAGTTATGGTGTATTTTGGTACCCCCACGTTTTCAGTTGATAAGTTTAGCATTATCTTCATCTGTGATACATGGATCAATATGCACCAAATAAAGCTCAGGGTTTGGATTACAAATTATGCTCACATTGCACAAATAGTCATTAAGATTATCAGTAATATAATTTTGTTTAGTGAGCCAGAGCAACATATCATTCTGTAAAGTGTCAATTTGAGTTCTTGTTATGCTAAACTTAGTTTTATTATGGAAATAAGTTGTATTCCTATCCCCAAATATAAAGCTTTCATTTTTATCTCTTTTTTTTTAGAAACCTTCCCCTGCATCTATCAATACGTTAGTCTTTGTTTTAGATTTCTCACTTCAAGATTATCAAGAATACCGTTACCATTACCTAATAAAGCTGACTGGAGTTGAGCTTCAAAAATGGCCATGTATATGTGTTTGATGCACCTCCGACGCCTGGACCACATACATGTACTCGTCGGACACATTAATGACATCACATTCGTATACCGGAATACAATTGTAGTGTAAGTGTGTTCACTTTAATATATAGCATGCCTATTTATTCGTTCACAATTTATTTTGCTCACTAACGTTTTATTAATTATGTTAAGTTAAGAAATTGTACTTATAAAATTTATATATGTTAGAAGAAAACATCGTTAATTTTATACTATTAGCACATCCCAGAATCCCATTAGCAGTATTATAGTGCAGTGATAAACTCATTGGGTGGTAAACCCAGGACATTAGGTATTAACTTAGCAAAGTGTATTAGACTTCAAGAAGATGTTGACCTAATCATTGCTTCATTAGTACTTAATACGTTTAGTGTGTTAGTTCTGTATTTTTCCATCTATTCTTAGTTTAATCCAAAAGGATATTTCCTCCCTGAATTTTAATCAGTTTCTCATCCTCTCTCTTTGTCATTTCTTTGTCATTATTGTTTACATGTATGGAAATCCTAGCAGCAGCATGGGACCCAACAATGGTGATGTCTGGAGATATTTGGAAGCAGTGCACAGCACACAGCACCAACCACCATAATATCCTGCTAATTTATGCACCCGCCCATTATAAAATTTATGCGATTTATTACTCGGATGCCTAACCTGACCCATCTTTTATAGCTTTTTAGTGGACCAAGTTGAACATGTACAGTGGACCACATCGTGCACACCTCGATCATTTTCCCTATAAATACATCATGTCTTTCCTTCCTCTGGTGTCTCCGTCTCTATTCTCTAATCAACTTTTTCATTCTCAAACGCTGCAAGAGCTAGAAGCAAAGAAAACTAAAACAAAAACCAAGACGCCACTGAAAGACACAATAAGAGTAGTAGTACTAGGACCATCTGAAGAGCACAGAGAATGTGAACATAAAGATCTGGTGTCATCTGAGTATTCATAAATAATGCGCGCAGATTCATGACAATACAGTAAATAAGCTGCGCCTGAGGGGAATGGATAGGTTATGTCGAATCCTTGACTCAGAGTTCTAATACTCTTCCTCGTCTCATCAACTACAATCATTGTTCTTGGCTCATACACTAAGATAACTAGTGGATGAAATATAAAATGTACGAACATGATATACCATAAGTATCGAATTGAACATATAAAGTGTAAATGCATGAATATAGATGAAACGATTAACTTATATGATTCATCACTCAGATCTCTGTCTACGGGTTTGGGTTTTTCATTATATGTACGAAGATTACAGAAATAGTCGAATGACTTTGAGACCAGTATAAGCCTGCGTAGCAGGAGGAACTTCACTTACACTTTCTCTATCTCTTTGTCTCTCTCCTATTCTCCTCTCAATGTTTTTCGACCTCCCTCTTCACTTGGGAGAGAGGGGTATTTATAGGGAGGTTACGTGGGGTCCACTTCTGAAGCCCGTTATAACCTTATTCTCTTGTGTTTTGTGCCACTCACGCATAAGTCTTCGTGTTCTCGGTTGTATCTGCGTGTTCTGTCTGGATACGCAGTATTATCTGCGCTTCCAATACAGGCTGACTGACACGTATGCTGTTTGAGGGTATTTAATGCGGGTAGTTGAGATGTCTGTCCGCGGTAGACAGCTGTCCTCTGCCCCTGTCTTGTCTGCGTCAGTCCGACTATCCCCAGCCGTAGATCTTAGATCTTTCTAGGGATAGGATAAAGTGACTCTTGGCTGTCCACGCGTGATATCATATCTTGATGCCCTTAACCGCATGTCCTCCACGTGTGTCTTTGTGGGCACGTGGCGGAAGATGAAATGTGTACCTACAATTTGCCCCTTTTTCTCCTACTGGGAGGTTAGTCGAAGTGGGAAGAAAAAACGTGTTACTCTCTTCATCTTCTCTTTACTATTTTCCTAGATTTTAGGGCACGTTCCCCACTATTTGTAATAACTTCTTCTTGGGTAGTGGGGCGGTTTTTATTTCTCTTTGCATATATATATATATATGAGAAGGAATGTGAAAATTCTCTAATCATAAATTTCATTCCTTCTCTTTCCTCGGAATTTTCATTCTTTGTTCTCTGCTTTTGTATCCTTGTTATTAACTGCTGCTGCTGCTACTGTTGCTCCTCAAAGTTTTCTGCTGCTGCTACTGTTGTTCGTCGAGGTTTTTTGCTGCTGCTACTGTTCGTCGAGGCTTTCTGCTTAATTTTTTGTTTATAGGTAGGTGGTTTTACTGTGTCTTGATTATCTTTTGATGAACTGTTGCTATATGTGTTTGTGATGAAGAACATATATATAAGTGTGTGTATGATTGCCCCTGTTCGTTATTACAAACAGTAATGATTTCTTCCTTCGTATATGCTTGCCCCTATTTGTTATTTTCCCTTTTATTTAGGGTTTGTTCTTATTTTCCATCTGGTTCATGATTATGAAGAACTGGATGAAATTGGGTTTTTTGATTTCTGTTTTGTCTTCGCGGAAATCTGAATCTTGTTTGTGTACTACGCAGACATGACTGACCGCCCGCGGGTTTCTTATCAAACTCCACCGCCTAGTCCGCGTAGATCTCCTCCGCGTAGGGATCCTGATGTTTCTCCGCCTGGTGGAGGTTCGTATAAATCTTCCCAAGGTGATGCCCGCGTTCACAGGGTTTCGTTTTATTCTGGTCAGAGGCACTTATCTTCTAAGAGGGGTGAGTCGCATAGAGGGAATATGCAGAAGGGGGACCGGCCAAAAGAGGCTCCTGGCTCCCGGTATGCTGTTTCTCGTCCCTTAGTTAATCCGCGTGATGATCCTAAGAGAACGCGGGATGTCCTACCTCTTCGGTCAGTGACGCCTCCTTCCGCGTCTCATCAACATCCTCTACCTCCCCCCTCAGTGTCTCAACCCAAGGGGAGGTTTTCGAAAGAAGTGGTTTCGAAGACTGATGTATCTAAGGTTCATCCTAAGAGGAAAGCTTCCGAGAGAAACCCTTCGAAGGGTTCTGCGTCTGATCCCGTGGAGGAGGAAGATATTTCTCAGGAAATACGTAGCGTTGTTGTTGGGGAGAAGAAAGTGACCTTCAAACATATTGAGGTTTTCAAGGAAAAGCAAGGTCTTCAGCTATTCGATGTTCGTTTTTACGCTGCTGGTGATGATATTACTTATGAGATGATATCGATATATAAGTTTGATGAATTTTATCTGCTGACCACGGTGGGGGCCTTTGAAGCGGGTCTTATGTTTCCTTTGTACAAGTCTGGGGATTCTTTTTATTATGATGTGCTGGCTGGTCGAGAGGGTTCTTCGAAGAACACACACTGTCGCTCTATTTCCCAACTTCATGGGAATTATCTTCGTGCACTGAGGGAGTGTTATTTTCGGAGCAAAGGAGTGATGACTCTTTATGTTCCCAATCCTGAGGAAAGGGAGTGGTATACGCCTGAGAATTTTAACAAGTCTTTCGGTGACTATGTTAACAGTAGGAATCGTAAACCGTGGAGTGTGAGTCTTCGGAATATTGCCGCTCCTCGTGGTGAGATCCTCCTTCTGAGTGAAGTAAGTGGTGCTAAGGTGAAGTACGTCCCGGGTACAGAGAATTCTACTAACAAACTGGTGTTTCCTACTCGTGAGCGGATCAAGCGTGATCATGACTATGAATGGCACGCAACTGTTATTGAGGTTGTTGGTCCCTGGGCTTGGGTGTGGGTTCCAGGTCCGCAAGGATGGCGTCCTACCGCAGATGGCCAGATACGTGCGACTCCTCCTGCTCGTTATGGGAATTTCCGTCCTTGGCATTTGAATTTTGAGGGCATGAATTTCCAATATGCCCTCGATGTTGTTGATGGAGATGACGAAGAGAGTTCCGATGTTGATCTTCAGGCGAAGGATGCTGCGGTTGTCAAGGTAAGATTTCCATATGCCTTGTCCTTTAGTTTAGGCAGTTTTAATTCTTTTCAAAGTCAGAGATTTTTATTCTTGTGCCTTGTCTTTTTATGCGACGAAGAAGAGGAGGATAAATCCCAAGCAGTCCACCACCGCAACAATCGAGGAGGCGGAGGTTTATGAAGAAGTTAACAGTCCTGTGACTAAGCTTGGAGAGGATGAAGATATGTCTGATATGGAAGAGCGTACTGATACATCCCCTCCATGTCATGATGATGAAGAATTTGTTGAAGGGAATACTACCGCTGGTGGCAGCGGTATTGGTGGTGAAATTAATCCCGCAGGTTGTCATGATGCTGGTGCCGAAGCTAATCCCGCGGGTTGCAGTGATGCTGGTGATGATAACACTGGCCTTGGTGATGAGGGTGTTGGTGATGAAATTCCTGCTATGTCTCAGGAGTTTTCCTTTGGTCGGATTTATTCCTCGGAGGATAGTTTTGAGATAAACGCTGCCTTGGGCCTGGCTTCTGAGTTCAACCTGCTTTCCCCAAACGATGGTCGGGATGTTCTTGGTAACTCTAGCAAGTAAGATGGAAAGGTCAAGGGAGTGGTGGATGCTAGTGATGTTCCAGAGGGGAGCGGTGCTAGATACCTTCCAGATTTGGATGCGGGAGTAGCCTCGAACTCTTCAGGTGCTAAATTCACGAACATGGGTAAGGCCTCGGTTGGGTCTTCTGGAGATGATTTTCCTCAGTCACTGATCCTTGAGGGTGATGATTCCATCTTAGCTTGGTTTAAAAAGAATAACTTGATGTTCGTACCCAATCCAGCTCCTGTGGTGGAGGGTGAGAAGAAATATGATGCATATACCCGTAAGATGATGCAATTGTCTCCCGAGGACCAGGTTGTAGAATCGTGGGATAAGAATCTTCGGGCCTTGGAGGCTGCTCTAGTAGTCGACGCTCCCTCGACTGTTGTTGATATGATGGCGTTGGCTGATGGGTATCAGTATGGATTTCCCCAACAACGGATGTTAGAGGTGAGTTATCTCATCATTTTGCCTTGTATCAATTTTTAGCAATTTTTAGAGTCAGGGTGTTCTAATCTTCTGATTCGCAAATGATGAGGAGTGAGCATTGCAATCACATGTTGTACCAGTTTTTTAAGGCCAAATCCCTTAAGTTGGAGGCTAAGCTTCGTCTTCGGGAAGAGGAGCTTACTGCGGCTGAGACTGTCATTGCTGATAGGGATAGGGAGATATGTGAGTTGAAGAGTCTCCTCAAGGATAAGGAGAAACAAGGCAAGGAGGAGGAGAAGCTTCCCTTGGATCTTGCTATGGCTCGTAGTGAGTTGGAGGAGGCCAAGAAGAATTCTTCGACTGTTACAGGTTTGATCATCTGTTCTCTTCCTTGCTGTTGTCCTTTACTGTAGTTCATGTTCTGTCTGAGTCTCCCTCACCCACCCTATCTTCAGTGGGTGGAGTTACTGAGTTAGTATAGGCTTCGGAAAGAGCGGCAACGTCAGAAATCTCGCATCGCAGAGTTGGTAGAGAAGATAAAGAGCGAGGCTGATAAGTGGAATGCTCGTGCCGATGAACATAATGCTCTGGCAGAGGAGTGGCGGGTCAGACGAGTCCAAATGATTGATATGCAGAACAAATATAACAATGATCGTCGTTTGTTTAATGGAACGTTGTTGTGGACGCGTGATAATCTTCGTGAATCCCGAGAACAGGTCTCATCATTGGAAGCTAAAATCAATCTCTTGGAAGAAGAATTGCGTCAAGCTCGTTCTTCTCAGTCTTCTGATGTTAAAGATTACATTCAGCGTCTTGCTAGGGAGAGAGATCGCTAGGGGAGGTGCTCTTAGCAAAGCTTTAGCTGCGTCTAGGCTGATGTGGTACGCCAAGCTGAGTCTGAGAGAAATCTTGAAGTAAATATGTATCGGCTCAACAAGGGTCTGGAGGGTTTAAACAATGAGGTCAACCATCTTCGTCACTTGGATTCAATGAAACAGGTAGAATTAGATGCGAGTCAGTACGCCCTTTCAACCCTTCAAGCGGATTATAAGAAGTTGTCAGATGAGTATGATTTTCTTGATGAAGCCCGTGATGGTTGTTAACGAATATGAAATAGCTTCGGCGAGAGTCGAAGGTATATGCTTATATTATCGAGTGTGATTCTGTAATTTCCTGGACCTAACCATCTGCATTTTTCTTTTCCTTGCAGAGCTCCAGGGACAGCTTCGCACTGCAAATGAAGAGCTTGCGGAGGCTCAATCTCAATTAGTGCATCAGGAAAGCCAGATTAATTATCACAAAGGTTTAGCTACAGCAAGGGACGAGGCTGCCCAAGCCGCTTCGAAGGAAGTGAGTCGCCTTTCCTCGTTGTTGTCAAAGGCTGAGATGATGAATACTGTTATTGCGTACAAGGCTCGGTGTCAACTAGTGGAAGAGACTAACAAAATTCTGGATAGCATCGAGTATGATCTTAAGACCGAGCATGGCCTTATCAAGAGCTATCCGCGCCGTGAGAAACCCCCGCCCCCTACATCTGGTTCTTCAGGGCCTTCCTCGGGTGGGAGCGTACCTTCAACGCAGAAGGGGAAGATTGCTAAACCTGCTGGTGGGGTTGAACCATCCAAGTAGATTTTTGTAGAGAGTTGATCTTTGTTGATTATGAGGCTTCGTGAGATTCCTTTTGTATTTTCTTGTTTCCGCGTATCATTGCCAAGCCTGTAATCAACTTTTAATGAATTGATCATTGTTTAATTATCAACTGTTTTTTTTAAATATTGTTATGGTTAATTTGGAATACTGAATGTAATCAGGGATAGAAGTGTTTGAGTGCGAACCCGAAGATATGTGTATCTTCGTGAACGTCTTGAGACCTGTCACCCCCTGGCTAATCCTGGGCCAGAGGATTCCCAGACGGTGGGGGTCGGGGCAGCGTTCTAGGATATGAGTTGTTTGGAATGTACGTTCATTCCGTCAACCCGCCATAAGATTGGTTGGGTATCTCTTTCTGCTGGATGCCTTCCCCATGGTCCTACACTTATAGACGCTGATAGGGGAGTCCCGAGAGATTGTAGGTGACTACTTTCCCCAAGTAAAATAGAACAACAATTAACACCAGTGTTTACGTGGTTCGACAGCAGAGTGTCTACGTCCACGGGTGAAAGAGGGTTAAAGTGTCTATTTAGTTTGTTGAGTTACATTTAGAAGAATTCCATTGATGGAACCTCTGAGGTAGTAAATAGTAAAAAAGGAGGATGAAGTATTGACGCGGAGGCTGTATTTACAGGTGTAGGGTTCTCGTGAGGTGTTATATTTACACGCAGTCGTCTTGTTACTATGTTGCTCCATGTATTGTGACTATTTTTTGCCAAAAGTTTGCTTGATTGATAGGTTGAGGTTTGCTATTCCTCTCTCAGAGATAGAAACATGTCGATCGCAAGCGCGTTTTCTTCTTCTGGCGCTCTTCACGCAGATGCAGGTCTGCGTTGCCCTCTACGGGTAGTATGGCTTGAGATATTTTGCATTCCATGGGTGTTTGAGGATCTCCCCTTTTAGGTTGCGCAGATAATAAGACCCATTTCCTGCAACATCATGTATGACGAAGGGTCCCCCCCATGTTGGTGCTAATTTTCCCCACTTCTTTTCTCGTTGGTATTGGGGAATGGTCCTCAGCACATACTGCCCTTCTACGAAATTTCTAAGCTTAACCCTCTTATTATACTCCCTTGCTAGTTTCCTTTGATAGTTTTCCATTTTTTGTAGTGCTGCCTCCCTCCTCTCTTCTAGATCATCCAACCTTTCCAACATCATGTCCGCTGTGAGGTTCTTCTCCCATGCTTCAGTCTTCGTAGTTGGCATGATTATTTCTGTTGGGATAATAGCTTCGGCTCCATAGGTGAGTAAGAATGGGGATTCTCCCGTGGCTGATCTTCGAGTTGTCCTATAAGCCCACAAAACGTTGTGTAGTTGCTCACACCAACGCTTCTTGTATTCGTCCAACTGCTTTTTGAGGATGAGTGCGAGGGTTTTTTGTGGCTTCTGCCTGACCATTGCTTTGAGGGTAAATTGGTGTTGACTTGTTCTTTCGAATTTTGAAAGTATCGAAGAGTAAGTCGATGTTTTTTCCCTGGAATTGCTTGCCATTGTCAGATACAATCTCAGCTGGTATGCCAAACCTGCAAATGATGTTTTGAAAAATGAATGTGAAGACATCTGCGTCTCGGATCCTTGCCAGGGCTTTAGCCTCTACCCATTTGCTGAAATAGTCCGTGGCCACTATCAAAAATCTTCTCTTCCCTGATCCTTCGATTAGGGGACCCACGATGTCTATGCCCCATTTTGAGAATGGCCAAGGGCTGTCTACTGGGTTCAACATTGTTGCGGGTGCGTGGATTTTTTTGGCGAAACGCTGGCATTCTTCGCATCTTCGTGACATTCTTGCAGCGTCTCGTATCATTGTTGGCCAGTAATATCCTTGAGTTTTCGCCTTATCTGCTAGGGATCTCATTCCGCTGTGATTGCCTGCGTCGCCGTGTATGTCTTTCAAAATCAAATGTCCTTCGGATCTGGATAGGCAACGTAATAATGGTCCGAGAAAAGATTTTTTGTACAAAATTTCTTTTCTCAGATCATATCTTCCTGCCTTTGACTGTATTTTTCTGGCTTGCTTTAGATCCGAGGGTAGTATTCTTTCTTTTAGGAAAAGATGAATCTCAGATCTCCAATCTTCTTCTTTGCTGAAGTCTTCATCTTGATCTGCCTTAGCCATGATGTCGTCTTCTGGAAATCATCCGCGATGAATTCTCCCACGTCATCATCTGCAATATCTTCTTCTGCGTGGTTCCTCTGCTGTGCAGCGCAGAGTTCTTGAATATCAATTGAAGGCTCGTAAATCCTGGTTACTTTGATTGCTTTGACGTCCTCGTTTCTGAGCATCGATGATATGTAGGCCAGGGCATCCGCGTGCCTGAGTTCCTTCCTTGCCAGGTGTCGGAATTTGATGTTTGGGATTTGTGATGCCAGTGTTTGCACCAATTCCATGTATGCTGACAATGTTCTGTCATAAACATTATATTGCAACCCTATTTGTCGGATGACCAGCTGTGAATCGCTTGTCAGACGCACGTCAGTTATGCCCATTTCTATTATCAACTGAAGGGCATGCACCACTGCTTCATATTCAACTATGTTGTTGGTATGCCCCTTGAATTCTAACCTGAAAGCATGTATGATCCTGTCTCCTGTTGGGGTGGTGATTACGATGCCTATCCCCGCCCCTTCTTTATTTTTCGACCCATCTACGAAGACTTCCCATTGCCTAGGATTTTTTGGTTCCAAGATGTCTATAGGGTCTTTACCTTCGTCCATTTCTGGTAGTCCTGCTGCCTTTCGTCCTTCGATGATGACTTCTTCGCAGTTATCCAATGGTAAGTCTGCTAGGAAATCTGCTAATACTTGTGACTTCTGAGAGTGTTGTAGCTCATGGATGATATTGAATTGATCTAGGTGAGTATTCCATTTTGCAATTCTGCCTACTTTTCCTGCGTTTTTAAGGACTGCTTCTAGCGGAGCTTTGCATGGGACGCGGACGTAGTGAGTCAAAAAGTAAGTTCTGAGTTTCAGGGTTGCCCATACTAATGCCAAGATGAGCTGCTCGATCTTCGTGTAGTTCCTTTCTGCTGCGTTCAGAGTCTTGCTGATGTAATAGATGGGCTGCTCTATCTTCGTGTTGGTTTTAACCAATACTGCGCTGACTGCATCTTCTGTTGCTGCTATGTATAGTGCCAACACTTCATCAGGGTCTGGTTTTTGTAATATAGGGATCTCAGCCAGGTATTCTTTGATATTTCGAAAAGCTTCCTCGCACTCTGCCGTCCATTCGAATTTGCTTCCTTTTTTGAGAATGTTAAAAAAGTGCTTACATCTATCCGAGGACCTGGATATGAACCTCCCCAGCGCAGCCAGCGAACCATTGAGTTTCTGAACCTCTTTTAAATTCTTTGGGGATGGCATTCTTACGATGGCTTCAATTTTAGCGGGATCGACTTCAATGCCCCTCTTCGTCACCAAATATCCGAGGAACTTTCCGGAAGTGACACCAAAAGTGCACTTCTCTGGGTTTACCTTCATGTTGTGCACTCTCATTGCTTGGAAAATATCTTTTAGGTCTTGGATGATCTTTGCGCAGCTTGCTTTTAACGAGCATATCATCCACATATACTTCCAGCGTACTTCCAATCCATGGTTTGAAAATTGCATCCACCATTCTTTGGTAGGTTGCCCCTGCGTTTCGCAGTCCAAAGGGCATTCTTACATAGCAATAGAGGTGTGGTGTATAGAATGTGTATGTTGCTGATCTTCTTCTGCTAGGAATAATTGATTGTATCCAGAGTATCCATCCATGAATGACATTTCTTCGTATCCTTCAACTGCCTCGACAAGTTGGTCAATGCTTGGCAGTGGATAGCTATCTTTAGGGCAAGCCTTATTGAGGTTGGTGAAGTCGATGCATATCCTTACTCCGCCATTTTTCTTCGGTACGATGACCATGTTAGAGATCCATGTTGGGTACTTAACTTCTTTGATGAATCCTGCGTCCAGTAGTTTGCGGAGTTCCACTTCAACTGCTCGATGGTATTCTGGAGCTACTTTGCGCACCTTCTGCCTAAAAGGGGGGGGGGTACCTGGTTTTATTCGAAGTTCGTGATGAACTAACTTTGGGTCAATTCCCGGCATGTCCCCCAATTTCCAAGCAAAGATGTCCGCGTATTCCTTTAGAAGTTTGATTAGCGCGGCTTCTCTTTCTTCATCCATCAAGGTGCCTATTCTGATAATCTTCGGGTTTCCCTCAGTACCTATGTTGACTTCTTTAGCTGCTTCGACAGGTGTAAACGTGGGTTTTGGTTCCCCCAAGAGAGGAACATTCTTTGATTGCTATTTGGTGGGCTCTCCGTCTTCTTTTGTCGCGGAGGTGCTTGCTTCTGCGCTGCCAGTGGTGCTTACGTTCAGAAGGCTTTTTCCGGAGATTTCTTCCAGATATGTATCTATGGTTATCTCCTTATTTTTGGCTCTTCGGGACTGGTGCTTTTCTTCCCGCTCATTATTGATCTGATTCTGTAAGGTCTGACATTCCCGCGCAGTTACTTGGTCTCCTTTAATTTCCATGACTCCCTGGGGTGTTGGGAATCTGAGATATTGATGGTAGGTTGCCGCTACTCCCTTGAGCTTGTGAACCCATCTTCTTCCGATGATGGCGTTGTAAGGTGAAGGTGCATCTACGACGCTGAATCGAGTGTCCACTTTCATGGGCCCTGCGTCTACTTGTAAGACAATGTCCCCTAGGGGCTTTGTAGCTGCGCCGTTGAATCCGTAGATGGTGTAGTAAGATGACAGCAGTTGCTCGTCGTTGAGTTCCATACGTTTGAACGTGTCATAGAACAGGACGTTGACTGAGCTTCCTCCATCGATGAGAATTTTCTTGACATTGCACCCTGCTATTGGGAGTGTGAGGACTAGAGGATCATTATGGTCTTCCATGTCTTCTTCCACATCGTCTGCATCGAAAGTCATGGGCGCGTCCATCCATTGTTCGTGCTCGTTTACCTCTTTCCCATCGATCTTATAAAGCTCACAATAATCTTTGAATTGTTTTCTCAATCTCTTCCCAATCTGGGCGGTTAGGGATGGTCCTTGAATCTATGAACATGAAATCGTGTTGAGGGTGCGTTTGCCTTCTGGTAATTGAACCTGCTTGCCTCTCTTGGTTCTATCTTCGTTATCAATCTTCTGTATATATTGCTTCAGGTCTCCTGCGTCGATTAGTTTTTGAATCATTATCTTGAGATTTTTGCACTTTTCTGTTTGATGACCGTTGAAACAGTGGTATTCACAGTATTCCTTGGATTTTTCTGATCTAGGAGGCTGTTTTCCCTTGGACCATGGCCAATCGAAGTTCTCCCTCCCTTTGATCTCTCTCAGGATGCGCGAATAACTGGTATTCAACTTGGTATAGATTTGATCTTCAAATTTTCGATCACCTCTTCGTCTATCATCCCTTTGTTCTTTTCTTTCTTCGTTGGGACGTTTTTCTGTGATTCCTCTTTTGGACCCGCTGGCTTGATCCACGGAATTTGTGCGTGTGGGACGTTGAGTATGAGCTCTGGGATTTTCACGCTGAATTTCTTCTAACCTTGCATGCTTTTCTATGATTATCCGGAGATCTCCTTCGGTGGTAGGGATGGTTCCGTGGATCTCGACAAATAAAGGACTCATCTTGT
Organism: Papaver somniferum; assembly: GCF_003573695.1. Taxonomy (NCBI): domain Eukaryota; kingdom Viridiplantae; phylum Streptophyta; class Magnoliopsida; order Ranunculales; family Papaveraceae; genus Papaver; species Papaver somniferum. The sequence goes on from NC_039362.1 coordinate 80,272,255, forward strand.
CCATCCCCCATTTGTAGCAGTTGATACTAACCACGGGATCTACGTTTCCAATAGCTTGGAAAATCTTGTGCCATCTATTAGTATATTCTCTGATGGTCTCTTTGTATTTCATCTCCAGCGAGAATAGTTTGTCCATGTCGGTATTGACAACCTTGTTGTACATGTATGTTGCTAGAAATTTTTCTGTGAGTTGGTCGTAGGAGTCGATGGATTTTGATGGAAAGTTATCAAACCATGACAACGCGGACCCTTTTAAACTTGATGGGAAGTATCTGCACAGTATGGAGTCTTCGTTATCCCAACGGGCCATCATTCGATTATAATATCGAAGATGAGCCGCAGGATCAGTTGATCCGTCATAGCAATCGAAAGCAGGAACCGAACACTTCTGCGGTATGGAAGCCCTGGCCAAGTGTGGTGTCAGCGAGGTAGTGTTTGCTTCCTTCATCACTTGCTCTAGCCTTCCGCCTCCCTGCCTAGTCTTTAGCTCCTTGATTTCTGCCAGCATCTCAGCACGCAGACTTTCCATTGCGATCTGGTGTTCCTCATGAATGGTAGATTTTACTCGTGGGAAGGTGGTACCGTCATAGTAGTCCGAGTTCTCGGGATTGTAATCAGGGTCTGATCTTTGGCTGCTCCTCGCTCCTCTTCGATTCAATGGAAGTGGGTTTTTTGCGATCACCATTCTTCTATCTTGATTAGGTGCTACAGCCTTGGAGTTGGCTTCGTCGCGTTGGTTTTCTACCTCTGCGCTATGAATGATTCTTTCCTTTAGTGTTTGGTTCTCTTGTGCTAATATCGCCACATCATCTGCGTATGCCTTCTGGTTCTTCCTTAATTCTGTCAGCTCGGCTATCATCTGAGCGGAATGATTTGACCCTTGATTTGGTGTTCCTTCCCGCAATTGCTTATCAGTGGCTATGGTTTGTTCCTCATCCACGATCTGTATTACTGGTTCTGGTGGGTCTAACTGTGTACCTTGGGACCTCGACGGTTGTTGTGAGGGTTGGCCTGCTATTAGAAGCGGTTGCTTGGATGGAAAGGGTATGTTTTGTTCGTTGGTTAAGGGCATCCCATAGAGGGGTTGTTGTATTCCTGACTCTGCCACGACTTCCTGATGTTCCTGTAGTTGAGCATTGGTTACTCTGGGAGCTCCAACTTTGGATCCGCCAACTCTTGAAGCTCCTGCTTTGGCTGCCGCGACATTTACTGCGTTTGCTGTGATGATGTTGGCATTGATGGGGGTCATGCTTTCTGCATTATCCTGCGCCCTATCCGCTGCCTTTAGCTTTTCACCTCTCTGCTTACTCCTAGTTACCACTGGGGTTGTCCTTGGCATCTCTTTTGAAGGAGCTTTAGCCTTCCCGACATCTTTGATTCTCTCCATCTTTTAATATTTTCCTGAAAGAGAGAGAGAAAATCACGAAGACAATGGGCCCCACGTGATATCTATTAGCGTTTTGAGCCCTCAAAGGTGTAAAATCTTGAAAATACTTAAGGCGTCCATATGTGTAGATGACCGCAGATCTGTTCGAAGTTTTGATTTTCAAAGACCTAAAAACTTAGAAAATGCATGAAGAATCAGATCTACTTAGAGAAACGCGGATCTGTTCATAATTTTGATTTTCAAAGACGTGAAAACTTAGAAAATGCATGAAGAATCAGATCTACTTAGATAAACGCGGATCTGTTCATAATTTTGATTTTCAAAGACGTGAAAACTTAGAAAATGCATGAAGAATCGGATCTACTTAGATAAACGCGGATCTGTTCATAATTTTTATTTTCAAAGACGTGAAAACTTAGAAAATGCATGAAGAATCGTACCTACTTAGATAAACGCGGATCTGTTCATAATTTTGATTTTCAAAGACGTGAAAACTTAGAAAATGCATGAATAATCAGATCTACTTAGATAAACGCGAATCTGTTCATAATTTTGATTTTCAAAGACGTGAAAACTTAGAAAATGCATGAAGAATCAGATCTACTTAGATAAACGCGGATATGTTCATAATTTTGATTTTCAAAGACGTGAAAACTTAGAAAATGCATGAAGAATCAGATCTACTTAGATAAACGTGGATCTGTTCATAATTTTGATTTTCAAAGACGTGAAAACTTAGAAAATGCATGAAGAATCAGATCTACTTAGATAAACGCGGATCTGTTAAAAATTTTGGTTTTGAAATCATGAACGGAAAAAATCGTAGTGTTCCATACATCGTTATTTTCAGAAAATGAAGCCTAAAACAAGTCACAGGAGAAGATAAATCTTTTACCGGGATGAAGATCCCTGTTTCTAGCGCCAGATTGTGAACACAAAGATCTGGTGTCATCTGAGTATTCACAAATAATGCGCGCAGACTCATGACAATACAGTAAATAAGCTGCGCCCGAGGGGAATGGATAGGTTATGTCGAATCCTTGACTCAGAGTTCTAATACTCTTCCTCGTCTCATCAACTACAATCATTGTTCTTGGCTCATACAATAAGATAACTAGTGGATGAAATATAAAATGTACGAACATGATATACCATAAGTATCGAATTGAACATATAAAGTGTAAATGCATGAATATAGATGAAACGATTAACTTATATGATTCATCACTCAGATCTCTGTCTACGGGTTTGGGTTTTTCATTATATGTACGAAGGTTATAGAAATAGTCGAATGACTTTGAGACCAATATAAGCCTGCGTAGCAGGAGGAACTTCACTTACACTTTCTCTATCTCTTTGTCTCTCTCCTATTCTCCTCTCAATGTTTTTCGACCTCCCTCTTCACTTGGGAGAGAGGGGTATTTATAGGGAGGTTACGTGGGGTCCACTTCTGAAGCCCGTTATAACCTTATTCTCTTGTGTTTTGTGCCACTCACGCATAAGTCTTCGTGTTCTCGGTTGTATCTGCGTGTTCTGTCTGGATACGCAGTATTATCTGCGCTTCCAATACAGGCTGACTGACACGTATGCTGTTTGAGGGTATTTAATGCGGGTAGTTGAGATGTCTGTCCGCGGTAGACAGCTGTCCTCTGCCCCTGTCTTGTCTGCGTCAGTCCGACTATCCCCAGCCGTAGATCTTAGATCTTTCTAGGGATAGGATAAAGTGACTCTTGGCTGTCCACGCGTGATATCATATCTTGATGCCCTTAACCGCATGTCCTCCACGTGTGTCTTTGTGGGCACGTGGCGGAAGATAAAATGTCTACCTACATAGAATTTGAAGGTATAGAAAGAAAGAGAGAAGAAAATATGAAGATGAATGGTACAAGTATGGGATCGTCATCGTCGAAAAGAAGAAGGTTAAGTAGAGGACTTGGAGGAGTTCTTAAAGAACAAAGAAGTAGACTTTACATCATCAAAAGATGTGTTGTTATGCTTTTATGCTGGCATGATCAATGATCGTGGTCTTACCCGGAAAATATCGATCGGTCGATCATCACCGGTAACCTTTGCGATTTTATTAAGAGGATCAAATTTCTCTTGTGAGTGTAAATATCAGGCGAAAATTTGTACTTTGTAGCTCTCTTTTTCTTTTTTTTTTTGTGGTGAAGTTTTACTCGTTGTAAACGCTGTTTCTTGGACGCGTTACCCTTTCACAAATAGGTAGATTCATAGGTATATGGAGTTTTTTAGTTCACAACATAAATGAAATGATCGTTTTTGCTTGAAATAAGTAGTCTTCCACTCTTCCTTAATCCTAACAGCCAATCTTGATTTGGAGTTAAAACTTATATGTTTAACGAGAACATAAGCTTAACAGAGAAAATGTTTGTGTTCATGAAAATTATTCTTCGAAAGTGTTGTTGGTATGTCTCCATTTTCATGATTGTTAAGTTATTCTTTTGCATTTGGCTTATTATACATTTATTCCTAGACTTTTAGAGTGGGGTTGGCTGAAAGAAAGTATAGACCATATGCCTTTTTCTCCCGACCTTTTTTGTAATTTCCGATCTGACATGCCGGCCTTTAGAGAGTTACTCTCCCGTTCTGTCTGAAGTGCAGTGTGCTCGCTGATTTGAAACCGATTAAGGAACAAAATAACGGTCAGATGGCAGAAACCGCACGCGTTAAGCAGATGAACATTATTGATCACAAGTCTTCTAGTCTAAGCTCTAGAAAACAAATAATCAATCCACCAAATAATACATTATTAGTTTGTTAATATTCTTGTTTCTGCGAAACTGTTACCAGGCAAACCAATGTGTGACTGTCATTAATACTAGTATTAGAAATTTAGAGTCTAGAATCTTATGTCCATTGTTTCGTTAACACGGATCAATGATGATGATTAAAGATATAGAATCTACAGTAGAAACTCTTTAAATTAATAGTCTTGGGATCAAAAAAATCTATTAATTTAGAGAAATTATTAATTTAACGAGTAAAATTTTAACTTGCACAAGTCTAGTTGGAATCACCGAATTTTATTATTTTAAAGAAAAAATTAATTTAACGAGTATTAATTTAAAGAGTTTCTACTGTATTTAAGTTTTGTCAAACTTATAATACCGTTAGTTTGATTCACCACGTTCACGTTGGATCCAAATACCCACCGGAGCCAACTCTGGGCTGCATATCAGTTTCGGTGGGTACCCGGACTACACATACCATCCTTGGTTTACTACACTAAACAGTCCACACCTGTTTGTTACTAGTAATCTAGCCAGCACTACACATCCACTCGTTTTTGCCTCCTCTTGGATAAGTTACTTCGAGTAAAAAGATATTTTGGAACTTGATATCATACCTCCGAGTAAATCAATTCGAGTAAAAAACTAACTAGTATCAGAATTTCCTGTGGGTATACGCAGCAGGAGTAGTCAAATTATATTTATTTAAAGGTACCAGGACCCCAATGGTTGTCAGGACCCAGTTCACGTGCAAATGTTGTATCGCAAACGTGTGTACGGTAGACAGTGATAACTCCTGACAATCAACAGTGGAAAATCCGATTAAAGAAGAAGTTAGCGGAAGAATTAAAATCCAAAGGGAAAAAAGAAGAACCATTATTGGAGTTGAAGCGATGGTCAAGCTTTTCTCTGTTGATGTTCACACGCATTCGCACTCCCTTACTCTTTATTGAAAGTTACTGGTCAAGGTACTACAAAGACTTAAATGGAGTAACCCACGGGTGCACCTACAAAGACTTAAAAAATATATATATATATATATATTAGAAAAAAATCCAAGAATTAGAAGAGCTGCCGAATAAACAAGATCCAGCCGATAACACCATCCCAAACAGAATTACATATGAACACATAGTTCCAAGTTGTGTGGGATTTGGCTACTAACAAACACTAAATACTATTCCTTGTGTTTCATAAAAATAAACTTGTGTCATATGTAATTTATGTACATAAAACCGGCATATTTATTTGAAACGGAGGTAGAAAGTATATATGAACAAGATTTTGTATTTTCCAAATACTAACAAGTAGCGAGCAGTGAGTGTGCGATACACATCGACAATGTTATTTTTTCATGCGTCATTGTGTTTAATGTTACGCTCCCTCGTAGTACGAAAGATGACTTATTGCAAGTTTGCACAATCTTTAGAGGATACAAGAGGAGATATTTTTAGGTACTTTTTCCGATTATAAATAGTTAAAATTTAGAAATAGTACATTTCTCCAACTATGTCATGTATATTGTAACTTTTATATGATTGGAAAGGATTTTAACACGATTACGTAACAAATGTGAAAAAGCGGGGGTCTAACAACCACACCCAATATTTCGTTTGGCAATCTGAATAGACAAACTCCAATATACTTTCTAGAGAATCAACTAGACAGTTAGACTCAATCTAGAAAAAAGTATATCAAAGAGTTTTATATCTCTATCTCTCAATTCAATCTGCAATCATCAAATAGGAATTTGCGAGCCCGATTGAATATAAGAGAAATAACTTGAAGGGTACCAAAGACCGATGTTCAAGGATCAATCAATTTCAATCAATAACCAAAGGTTGGATTTCCAATTGATCGATTCAACGCACTGTTAGAGAAAATGAGTTTATAAAATAGTTTGGTTTTTTGGTCTTGAAAGAATTGGAACTTAGGACTCATTGGTCACTAAGGACACTAGCTCATTTTCACTTATTGTGAATGAACCTTTAGTCCCACATAGGGAAAACTAAAGATGATACCTCTCCATAAGTATTGAATTTTTTGATATTAAGAGTGGCCCTTGGGTCATTAGCACTTTTGTGCGAGGGGGAGGACTTAGGCAATGGGCTAGTTGGTGCAACACATATTTTCACACACACGCGGTGCTTCGCACCGAAGCACGCACGCCGCCGTCCGTCCGTCCGTGCGGGCCGAGCCGGGTTCGGGTGTGGGTGTGTCAAGACTTATCTTTTTGGCGAAACTTCCTTTGAGTTATTATCTAAAAGATTTTAAACAAATCATTTCTTAATCGTTGGGGGCGTCTGACCCGACGGATGTTTCCTTACGTTTTACAAACACATTATGATGCATGAACGTTTTACAAACACATTATGATGCATGAACGTTTTATAACCACATTATGATGCATGAAACGTTTTAAATCAATACATGAACGTTTTATACTGTTTCGAAAAATTTGAATTAATTGAAATTAATTCCATTCGATTTAATGCGCATCAATAAGACTTCTCTCATTTCTCCTCTATATAAACCGGCCACATTTTTCATTTTCAATTTGTGTCCAGAAGAGCTACTATCCTCTTCTTTTCGTCTTCTCCCCCTGTGTGGTCCTTTATTTTCATTCCGTGCACAATTGCTGTTGAGGTCGTAAGAGTGGGAAAGTACTGTAGTGCTAACAGTGTTTGCAACGGGCAGTTTTATCCTGGATACGAACTTGACCACATGGTATAGGCATCACTCATTCTTGAGGCGTACCGGTCAAATATCGTGTTAAGGATAGCTTGTTGAACACGTGACTCTGTCCTCTGTTTGCAGTCCAATTGAGTGTCTATTTACTTTCCAGAAATTAATCCTTTTATTCTAACATCTTTCTTGAGTGTTTTATTGTTACAGAAGCAACAATCTTAACACGATATTTCTGTTTTCTGTCTGTAACAATGGGTAAGAACGATGTTGAAAGACCAGCAAAGTTTTCTGGAAAAGACTTTAAGAGGTGGCAGTCAAAAATGTTATTTTTTCTGAGTTATCATGAGTTGGACTCCTATGTTCTGAAACCGTTTGATGAGTCATTGAAGAATGCTGGTAGTGAGTCTCTTTTTGATGAATGGAAGAGGAACAATTACATGTCTAAAAATCATATTCTGAATTGTTTAGAGGATGCTTTGTATGATTTTTACAATGCTAAGGACAACTTTTCTGCTTTTGATTTATGGGCTGCTTTGGAGGCAAAATACCAAGCTGAAACTACCAGAAGTAAGAAATTCTTGGTAGCCAGACTTTATGAGTATAAAATGGTGAATGACAAATCTGTGGTTGATCAATTCCTTGAACTCCAGCAAATTATGAATGAAATTCTTGCCGAAGGTATAGTGATTGATGAAACTTTTCAAGTGTCTATTGCTATCGAGAAATTGCCTACTTCCTGGTCCGAGTACAAGAAGAAACTGAGACATGAAACTGCTGAAGTTACTATGGTTGAACTGGGTAAGAAAATTCAAGTTGAAGAATTGTTGTGCTCCAAGGAAAAAAATGTATCTTCTTCAAGGGACATGTCTTACAAAGCTCATGTGACTGAACACAAAGGTTCCAATGCTGATAAGAACTGAAACAACTCCAAGAAACCTCAAGGCAAGAAAGGTATGTTTCAGAAACCTAAATCTAGCATTAATAAAATTAAGGGTGATTGCTATGCTTGCGGAAATCCTGGCCATATGGCGGTTCACTGTAGAAACCGTAAGGACCTTAAAAAGAAAAATAATGCTAATTTGGTTGAAAACAACAAAGATGAATTTTCTGGCACGGTGTCTGAAGTAAATTTGGTAACAAATGTGAGGGACTGGTGGGTAGACTCTGGGGCTACCAAATATGTATGCGGGAACAAAGAAATGTTCACCTCCTACAGTAAGGTAGGGGAAGGAGAGAAACTCTATATGGGTAACTCATCTGCAGCTGCCGTTGTAGGAAAAGGCAAAGTTGGGCTCAAGCTCACTTCTGGCAAGACTCTCACTTTGAATGAAGTTCTTCATGTTCCGGACATCTGCAAAAATCTTGTTTCTTGTGCTGTTTTAGATGATAAGGGTTTTAAAATTGTAATAGAATCTGGGAAATGTGTTGTAACTAAGGGTAAGGATTATGTGGGGCAGGGTTATAAGACTGAGGGACTGTATAAGCTTAATGTAAACTCTGCTGTAATGAATAATATTGGTTCTTCTGATTATGTTTGTGAGTCTTTGAACGTTTGGCATGATAGACTTGGACATGTAAATTATAAATCAATGCTTAAACTAGCCAATGTGGGTTGCATACCCAAATTTAGTTTGGAAAAGGAACACAAATGTGAAATATGCGTAGAATCAAAGTATGCTAGAAAACCTTTTAGCAAAAATGTTTATAGAAATTCTAAACCCTTAGAATTAATTCACTCAGACCTAATTGACATGAAATCAGTTCAAACTAGAGGCGGTAAGAAATGGTTTGTTACCTTTATAGACGATTGTACTAGGTACTGTCATATTTATTTGCTTAGAGGTAAGGATGATGCCTCAGAAGCATTTAAGAGGTATAAACTAGAAGTTGAAAACCAATTGAATACTACCATTAAAACCATTAGGTCTGACCGTGGTGGTGAGTACATAACTCCTATAAGAGATTTCTGTGTAGAACATGGCAAAATACACGAGGTTACCCCTCCTTATTCACCTCAGTCGAATGGAGTAGCCGAACGTAAGAACCACATCCTTAAGTAGATGATGAATGCCATGTTAATTAGTTCAGGATTACCTTCGAACTTGTGGGGGGAAGCTGTCCTCTCATCCTGCTATATCCTGAACAGAGTACCTTTTAAAGGATCAGACAAAACTCCATACGAATTATGGAAAGGTAGACAACCTTATTTAGCATACTTTAAAGTGTGGGGTGTTTGGCTAAGGTTCAGATCCCTAAACCTAAAGCAACCAAGATAGGACCCAAAACTGTTGATTGTGTCTTCATAGGGTATCCTGAGCATACACCTGCATATAGATTTATGGTTGTGAATTCTGATGTTTCTGAAATTGGTGTGAATACTATTATGGAGTCTAGGGATGCTGTGTTCTTTGAAAATATTTTTCCTTTAAAATCTGACTCTCGTAAGAGAGGTGTTGATCCCCTAGATGTTCCTTCAACCAGTCAGACTTTACCTTTATAGGAAGATGAAGTAGAATTTGATCTTAGGAGGAGTAAAAGAGATAGAACCAATACCTCTTTTGGACCTGACTTCATAACACTAGCAGAGTCTGATCCTCAGACTTATAGAGAAGCCATGACTTCTTCTGAAGCTCCGTGGTGGAAAGAGTCTTCTATTAGTGAAATGGAATCCATCAAAGAAAATGATACATGGGAGATAGTATATTTACCTCCAGGGTGTAAGGCCATAGGATGTAAATGGATCTTCAGGAGGAAACGTAACATAGATGGAACTATTCAAAAATACAAGGCTAGGTTAGTAGTCAAAGGCTACAAACAAAAGGAAGGTGTACATTTCTTTGATACTTACTCACCCGTTATGAGAATTACTTCCATTAGGATGTTAATTTCTATAGCCGCGGTTCATAACCTAGAAATACATCAAATGGATGTAAAGAAAGCTTTCCTACATGGTGAATTAGACGAAGAAATTTACATGGAACAACCTGAGGGCTTTGTAGTGAAAGGTTGTGAAAACAAAGTTTGTAAACTGAAAAAATATTTGTATGGATTGAAACAAGCACCTAAACAATGGCATGAAAAATTTGATCATGTAATGTTCTCTAGTGGTTTTAGAATCAATGAATCTGACAAGTGTGTATATACTAAGCTTGTAAATGATGCATGTGTGATTGTATGCTTGTATGTTGATGATATGCTTATACTTGGTACAAACATGGATGTAATTAATTCCAATAAGAACATGCTGAATGAGAACTTTGACATGCAAGACTTAGGCCCTGCAGATGTAATCTTAGGGATGAAAATTAGGAGAAATTCTAACGGTTATAGTCTTAGTCAATCTGATTATGTTGAATCTTTGCTTAGAAAATTCAATCATTTTGATTGTAAACCTGCTTATACTCCGTATGATCCTTGTTGTAAACTCAAAAAGAACAGAGGTAATGGAGTATCACAACTTGAATACTCACGAGTTATAGGAAGTCTGATGTATTTGATGAACTGTATTAGGCCAGACATTGCTTATGCTGTGAGTAGGTTAAGTAGGTATACTTGTAATCCAGGGCAGGAACACTGGGATGCACTTTTTAGAGTGTTGAGGTATATGAAATACACGTTGACCTTTTGTTTGAATTATGAAAGGTATCCTGCTGTCCTTGAGGGATTTTGTGATGCAAACTGGATATCAGATGGTATGCTTTTAAGAGTGTAAGAATAAGAGAATAAATGGATGCCTACAGTGATACCGCAAGTGCACGGTGTATGTTGTAGTTTGTGCAAGAACGGGTCGAATCCACAGGGACTTGTGTGTGTAGTTGAAGTTTCCTAAGCTAAGCAGTGACAGTAAGTGACAGTGGCAGTGAGCCAAAGATGCAAAGATTGACAGTGGCAAAGAATCAAAGGCAATGAGCCTAAGGCAGTGAGAAATAAAGAACCAAGGAAGTAATGGCAGTGAAGCACTAGAACAAAGAAATAAAGAATTAGGGATTGAATCCACCACTAACTTAAGTTAAGTCATCCTAGTTCCATTATGTTCTTGTCCCTGGTGTAGATATCAGTGAGATTCTAGGCTTGATGACTATCTAGATGGCAGTGAAGGTTCAAGCCTGCTGCTCATCAAAGGGTTGTTTCAGGAGGATGGTTTAGTATCACTAAGATAATTATCTAATCCTAGTATTAGCTGTCCTCTCACAAAACAAACTAACCGCAGATCAATCACTTAGATGAGTAAGCAATCCTGAAGGATAATTTCAATCCTAGCATTCTTAGCACAACAAGACTATATCAAAACTTGAACTGAACTTAACAATGAATTAATGGTTTCATCTAACCCTAGCAGTGACAACTAGAACATGATTAACACATAACTGATATTGAAATAAGAGCAAATTCAAACAAAACATGACTGAAAATTTACAAAACAAATGAACCAACAGTTGAGGAACTGGCTAGTCCAGTCCTCTTGGGTGAAGCTCTGGCTAATCCAGGCATATTTCTACACTCATCCCACACCCATATTTATAGTTACAATACACTTTCCCCAAAAATTAGGGTTCCTAAAAAATCCCCCCAAATCAGTTGAAATTAGGGTTGGCAATTCTCACCTAATTTGCTGAAATCTCTCCCGAATCTTCTCGACCCATGCTTCCTCTGACCTTCCTGCTCCTCTCTCATGCTTTAATTTCTGTCTCTAACCTCACCTATTTCATCAACTTCTAAACTAGGGTTCTAGGGTTGAGAAGTTGATGTAATAAGTGGCTAGAGAGGTAGGGGGATGTGATGGTGGTGTCTGCGATGGTGGGGAAGAGGTGATGGTGGGCGAGAAGGTGAGGTGGTGGCAGTTGCAGAGACAGGGTATGGTGGTGGTGGTTCTGCAACTGTCGGGGGTAGGGGGAAAGATGGAGGTCGATGGGTTTGAGGAGAGGGAGTGTTTGTTTTGGGTATAATGATTTAGGTACTAGGATGTTAGGCGGGGACATCAAGTTTTGATGTTTCGCGACGGTGAGTGGGATGTGGAGATGAAGGATTGATCTAACGGCGAGATGGAAGGAAGCGAGGAGCGACCGTTGGATGCAGAAGTACAACGAAACTGACGGCTCAAGATGGAGTTAGGTGTTGTAGTGTTAGACAGGAGCTTCAGACTTTGATGTACTGGCGATGTTGCGACCATTGGATTCAGATGTGATCCAATCTGACGGCTAACGATGGAGACGGGTATGGATATTGGAAATGGGTTTGGGTAAGGGTTTTGGGCCTTGGGTATGCCAAGCCCATATCTTCTTTAAGAACAATTCTTCCTCTTCAAGCCCACTTCTAGTTGATCCGGCTCTTGCAAACATCATTCTTCGCTTCCTCCTAGCGAGAGTCTTTGCCGTTCCTTTGCTCTTTTCGCTCCGTGAGATAACCAGGCTTTATTTAGTACCTAAAAATGCAAAATTAATTAAGAAAAATATTTATTCTTGAAAACAATGAAAATAAAGAATATGGGATAAAATGTAGAATTAATGCACAAAAGATGAGTTAAATGCCAAGAAAAATATATAGAAATATGCACTTTTTAGCACTCATCAAATACCCCCAAACCTGAATTTTACTTGTCCTCAAGTAAAACAAAACTAAGGAAATCCTACCTATACCACTGTCGCTGGTCTCTCGAATGCATTTAGCGTATGCACTAAGCCTTTTAAACCACTAAGTGTCCCTAGTGGACGAGTTAAGTCTCGTGAAGGTTTGCTTAGAACGTACCTACAAAGTTCTAGGTCAAAATATAAGCTCAGATTCCATTAAATGTGACATGTGCAAGTCAGTTTAAGCTCACAACAAAATGGAGATGTCAATCTAGCTATCTAAGGCACAATCCTAGCACTGATAACAAATAAAGACATGTGATAAGAGTGTAAAGTGTATCTACACATGTGTAAAGAAAGATCGGATGTTATGACTACTAATCACCAAGAGATAGTTTCTCAGGCTAAGAACCAAGGTCGAAATCTAGCTAGCTGTCCGGACTTTACGAGAATTGTGAATGAGTAGGAGGTGTTTCACAATTACTCGCGTTGTACATCAATGGCATACACCCTCCTTGCTTATTACAATGAAACAACAAAATGACTCTTTACATGACTCTTATTTACATTGACTACTCTCTTTTATTTTTGGAACAAGAGAGGATGGAATTGATAAATACTTGATTGATTTTTTCATTTTTTCATTCTTTTTTTTTTTTTTTTTTCTGAATATATACATCATATTTTTTTTTTTTGATAAGGAAACACTTTTGATACATATACAAAAGGAAACAAAAGATTACATGAAACTTTGCAAGAGGTAGCCCTTTTTGATGCACCCAGTTAAATTCGATGGTTGTTTTTCTTAATGTAACCTCCACCTTCTATCCCAACCAACCAAAGAACAAGCTAGTCAAGTTTCGTTCAGTATTCTAAAGTGATTGGCAACTAAAACTTCCGATAGAACACCTCAAGGATGAGGTTGTACATGTATTGGTAGATCGTGCGCGTGCAAGTTTCTTATCACTATGTGAATTGTGCTAGAATCAGGGTGCCTAAATATCTAGATTAAGACTCCTAATAATTACATATTTGCACAAGAGTCAACATTTCAAGGTAAATGAGCTCCATTTTTATGTTTTTTTCAATTTTTAATTATTATTTATTTTTTTTTGGAATTTTTAAAATTTTTTTCAAAAAGAAGGAGTTCTTGTTTTCAATTATGGCATATTATCAAAGTATCTACTTTTCACCCCCAAACCTAAACTAAACATTGTCCTCAATGTTTCAAAATATGAACAAAATTATAATACAACATATGAAGAGGATCATGTTGAGTAGAGAAAAAGGAAAGAGAATACCCGATTTCGGCAAAAGCAATATTAGAACTCCGTTATTCAAGGCAAGAATCCAACATATGTCAGCCGAGATCATATTGGATTAGCAAAATATATACAAAAGGAACAAAAAGGTTTTTAAGAAATTTTATCTACTGGATTATATACAAAAATTCACCATACACTAACAATCTAAAGAGTTGAGGATCAACCCAAAAGACAAAGTGTAGAGGTTTCAACAGCTTCACACAAATATAACAGGAAAGAAACGCAAGTGAAACTGTGAAACAAAATGAGCTACCCCCAAACCTGGATTTTTCAACGGATAAAATTTTGGAAACAAAATCTCGCAGTTTTGGGGGTTCATCATGCACAAGGTCTAACTCAAAGTGAACTTTGCTAGGGACGGGCAAACATGCTAATTCCAACTGTGGTTCCTCAAATGTATTATACTTAAAAGCAAAATAGTCCAAGAGGACTTGGGAAGCACACAGTTCCAAACCTAGATTAGGGACTCTCAAAAAAGTCGGTTTGACAATATCGGTACAAACCAAATCTAGGTCGGGTGGAAGGCCATCAGATTGTGACTTATGTAGGAAGATAGGCACATCATTATTAATCACATCAACATCTCCTAAGTCTTATACACGTGTCACAACATGCTCACAATCATCAAACAAATTGGCAAGATCACAATCAGAGTCATCAACATCATCAACAAATTTATTCTCATGCATCGGCAAATCAGGAGAAACATCACAATGTGACCTAGGTAGAGAATCAGACACATCAAATATATTTTCATGCATATTAGCATTAGTGTCTACAGAAGATTCAACTATTCCTATGTCATGCTCATCTTCGCAGAATAATTGTACGAATCCCATGTCAATATCAAAATCATATGAATTACAATGAGTATTAGAAAAAACAACATTCATGAAGGTTGAGGGCGAGAAGCCATATGTTATTGAACCAACAGGTTCCACAATATTTTCATGTTCTTCTAACATATCATCATAATCATCATCATGGTAGCATGCATATTGGTCCTCATTAACAGTGGTGGTGTCATTAGTCGATTCATGTTCCTCTAAATTAGGTTCATATTCAACATCATTTACATGAATGGGACTAGACACTTCATTAGGGACAACATACATTTCCTCATGAATTTCCTCCTTTTGTAGGTGAAGCAAAATCTGATCTAAATATGCATGAATTTGTGATGTAGATCTATCAAATTTTTGCTTACTGAGTCTTAAAGCTTCTGTGGTGGAGTCTAAATTCATGGGAGTACAAAATTCTTCATGTTCAAATTGTGGTGAATGGTACATGTGTGCATGGTCATTAGGGTTTACAAAATATTGATCGCAACCCTCAAAGGATTGATTATGGTCCCAATGACTACCATTCTCACAATTTATGGGCATTTCATACCTTGGATTTTCTCTAGATTGCCTAAAATTATGCAAAATATGACAATTCTCAACAGGGTGGTCTAAACTACCACATGCGGGACATGCATAGATTTCAGGTTGCCTGAGAAAATTAGATGTGACAGATTCCTCATGTGATTGCATTTCTAAAGCTGTGATTCGAGCTTCTAATTGATCGATCAGTGATGATTGTGTGATTGAGGCACTAGCAAAATGTTCATTTTCACGTTGTGGTGAATGATGCATGTGTGAATAGTTATTAGGGTTCATGTATTGAGGCTCGGGACTTTGAAAATGTCCATAATAATTCCTATAACTATTGACATCATGGTCTATGGGAGGTTCATAACGTGGAGTATGTCCATACGCAAGTTCTCTAAGGGATTTGTTGTATTCCCCAACTGTAGACCAAGATCCAGACATGATTTGGCTCAAAAGCTAAGTAACTATGTTACAAAGCCCAAAATTTGGTTTTTTAATGGGTTTG
This sequence comes from Papaver somniferum, assembly GCF_003573695.1. NCBI lineage: Eukaryota > Viridiplantae > Streptophyta > Magnoliopsida > Ranunculales > Papaveraceae > Papaver > Papaver somniferum. The sequence continues at coordinate 80,287,850 of NC_039362.1, forward strand.
GATTTTTGGGAAAAATTTGGTTTTTATGGGTAACATTTGGTTTTGTCGGGTTTTGGAAAAAGAAATTTGGTTTTTAATGGGTTTAAAAAATTTGGACTTAATGGGAAAAGAAAACACTTTGGTTTATTGGGTTTTGAAAACTTTGGTTTTAGACTTTGAAGACAAAGCCCATTTGGGAGCTTTTGGTTTTGATGGGAGCAAATTTGGTTTTAAAGAGGTAGAAAAATTTGGTTTTTAATTGGGAGCAAAAATTTTGGTTTTAGTATTGGGAGCAAGAATTTTGGTTTTAGTGTTGGGAGCAAGAATTTTGGTTTTAGTGTTGGGAGCAAGCCCACATTGGTGGGACAAATTGCTTTGCCAAGGGAAGGTGAACTAAGCCCACAATGTGTATGCAAATTGAAGCCCAATGTAGCTTTTGAAATAGCCTAACTGTTGTTTGTTTGGTCTGAGGCCCAGTTGGGCTTTCAAAAGTTCAGTTTTTCTAATTTAAAACTACAGGCCCAAATCAATCTAACACCACAAGCCCACAAGTAATTAAACAAACAAGCCCACAAGTAATTAAGATTACAAGCCCAACAAAAAAATGGAAAAAATTATTACAAGCCCACAAATTAAAAATGGAAGCCCACAGGTTGGGTTCTCTTAATGGGTTTAGGCTTACTTGCTTAAGCACAGCCCAGCTGCTCAGTTTGGTTGCAAAAGCCCAGTTGGGCTTTGGATCACAGCAGCAGCAGGACCAGCAGGAGGTAGAAGCAGCTTGCCTTTGCACAGCAGCAACAGCTGAGGCACAGCAGCAGGAGAAGCAGCTCAGCAGCAACAGCAGCACCACAAGTTCAGCAGCACCACAACAGCTACAGCAGTAGTCTTGGCAGCAGCAGAGGCTGGCAGCAGCAACAGGAAAGAGGAAGAAAGTAACATCAAGTGGCAGGCCCAGCTGCAACTCAATCAGCAGCAACAGCAAGGGCTCAGCCAAGCAAAACAGAGTCACAACAGCACAGCAACAGGAGCACCTGGAAAGCTCAACAGAAGCTGTCAAGAACAGCAAGAACAGCAAGGGAAAATGATGCAAAGATGAAAAATTATGCAAAGATGAAAATGCAAGTTATGATGCACTAAATGCTTATACTAAGATGCAAATACTTCACTACACGACACCAAGTCCCCGGCAACGGCGCCAAAAACTTGGTAGGCTTTTAAGAGTGTAAGAATAAGAAAATAAATGGATGCCTACAGTGATACCGCAAGTGCACGGTGTCGGTTGTAGTTTGTGCAAGAACGGGTCGAATCCACAGGGACTTGTGTGTGTAGTTGAAGTTTCCTAAGCTAAGCAGTGACAGTAAGTGACAGTGGCAGTGAGCCAAAGATGCAAAGATTGACAGTGGCAAAGAATCAAAGGCAATGAGCCTAAGGCAGTGAGAAATAAAGAACCAAGGAAGTAATGGCAGTGAAGCACTAGAACAAAGAAATAAAGAATTAGGGATTGAATCCACCACTAACTTAAGTTAAGTCATCCTAGTTCCATTATGTTCTTGTCCCTGGTGTAGATATCAGTGAGCTTCTAGGCTTGCTGACTATCTAGATGGCAGTGAAGGTTCAAGCCTGCTGCTCATCAAAGGGTTGTTTCAGGAGGATGGTTTAGTATCACTAAGATAATTATCTAATCCTAGTATTAGCTGTCCTCTCACAAAACAAACTAACCGTAGATCAATCACTTAGATGAGTAAGCAATCCTGAAGGATAATTTCAATCCTAGCATTCTTAGCACAACAAGACTATATCAAAACTTGAACTGAACTTAACAATGAATTAATGGTTTCATCTAACCCTAGCAGTGACAACTAGAACATGATTAACATTAATAACTGATATTGAAATAAGAGCAAATTCAAACAAAACATGACTGAAAATTTACAAAACAAATGAACCAAAAGTTGAGGAACTGGCTAGTCCAGTCCTCTTGGGTGAAGCTCTGGCTAATCCAGGCATATTTTCTACACTCATCCCACACCCATATTTATAGTTACAATACACTTTCCCCAAAAATTAGGGTTCCTCAAAAATCCCCCCAAATCAGTTGAAATTAGGGTTGGCAATTCTCACCTAATTTGCTGAAATCTCTCCCGAATCTTCTCGACCCATGCTTCCTCTGACCTTCCTGCTCCTCTCTCATGCTTTAATTTCTGTCTCTAACCTCACCTATTTCATCAACTTCTAAACTAGGGTTCTAGGGTTGAGAAGTTGATGTAATAAGTGGCTAGAGAGGTAGGGGGATGTGATGGTGGTGTCTGCGATGGTCGGGGAAGAGGTGATGGTGGCGCAGAAGGTGAGGTGGTGGCAGTTGCAGAGACAGGGTATGGTGGTGGTGGTTCTGCAACTGTCGGGGGTAGGGGAGAAAGATGGAGGTCGATGGGTTTGAGGAGAGGGAGTGTTTGTTTTGGGTATAATGATTTAGGTACTAAGATGTTAGGCGGGGACATCAAGTTTTGATGTTTCGCGACGGTGAGCCGTGGGATGTGGAGATGAAGGATTGATCTAACGGCGAGATGGAAGGAAGCGAGGAGCGACCGTTGGATGCGGAAGTACAACGAAACTGACGGCTCAAGATGGAGTTAGGTGTTGTAGTGTTAGACAGGAGCTTCAGACTTTGATGTACTGGCTATGTTGCGACCATTGGATTCAGATGTGATCCAATCTGACGGCTAACGATGGAGACGGGTATGGATATTGAAAATGGGTTTGGGTAAGGGTTTTGGGCCTTGGGTATGCCAAGCCCATATCTTCTTTAAGAACAATTCTTCCTCTTCAAGCCCACTTCTAGTTGATCCGGCTCTTGCAAACATCATTCTTCGCTTCCTCCTAGCGAGAGTCTTTGCCGTTCCTTTGCTCTTTTCGCTCCGTGAGATAACCAGGCTTTATTTAGTACCTAAAAATGCAAAATTAATTAAGAAAAATATTTATTCTTGAAAACAATGAAAATACAGAATATGGGATAAAATGTAGAATTAATGCACAAAAGATGAGTTAAATGCCAAGAAAAATATATAGAAATATGCACTTTTTAGCACTCATCATCAGACTCAGAGGAGTCTAAGTCTACGAGTGGATATGTTTTCACTCTAGCATGTGGGGTTGTTTCTTGGAAGAGTTCCAAACAGACCTGCATAGCTCGATCCACTATGGAATCTGAGTTTATTGCGCTATATAAAGCAGGAGAGGAAGCCGCTTGGCTAAGATGCTTTTTAGAAGACATTCCTCTCTGGCATAGGCCTGTGCCGGCTATATCTATACATTGTGATAATCAAGCTGCCATAGCTAAAGCTAAAAACAGTTACTATAATGGGAAGTCTATACATATAAAAAGAAGACACGATACCCTAAAACAACTAATCTCAAAAGGCGTTATTTCCATCGATTGGGTTAAGCCCAAGGAGAATATCGCGGACCCTTTGACGAAAGGTTTGTCCAAGGAGATAGTTAGTAATGCATCTAAGGGTATGGGGCTTAGACTCATTAAATAAACTTGTCATGAAGGATACTCAACCTTGCTGACTGGAGATCCCAAGATCAAGGTTTCGAATGAGAAACTAATTTGTGGCAGGTCAAGGTAAACACTATCAGAGAATTCGTTCTCTGCCCCTTCCATATGGTGTAGACGTGATAGTGTGACTGCATGTGATGATGACTTTGTATTAAGTCTTAATGAGTTCTATAGTGTCAATTTTAGATTGAAGTGGGGTGTAGCAGTAAACACTCTTGATGGAACTCACATATCTTAATGTGGAAGTGGGTCGCTTCCTATGAGAAAAGAGCTGATTCTCTAGAGCATTCGGAGAAACAGGATTTGTCCAGGGCCAAAAAAGGACACAACGGCACGAACTCGACAACACCTATAGAGATATCACGCGTGGTTATTATCGCGAATTACACTAAACGATGGTAGTTCAAGACATCGCGTTCACTGTCCATCAAGTAGTTCCGGCAATTTCTTACTAAGCAAAGGTTCAAGACCTTATGGACACCTCTTGCCTAAGTGGTATTTCTCGTTTTCCGTTTTCTGATTTTTTATCGGTATTTCATTCATGTGGGGGATTGTTAGAGAAAATGAGTTTATAAAAATTGAGTTTATAAAATAGTTTGGTTTTTTGGTCTTGAAAGGATTGTAACTTAGGACCCATTGGTCACTAAGGACACTAGCTCATTTTCACTTATTGTGAATGAACCTTTAGTCCCACATAAGGAAAACTAAAGATGATACCTCTCCATAAGTATTTAATTTTTTGATATTAAGAGTGACCCTCGGGTCATTAGCACTTTTGTGCGAGGGGGAGGACTTAGGAAATGGGCTAGTTGGTGCAACCACATATTTTCACACACGCGCGGTGCTTCGCACCGAAGCACGCACGCCGCCGTCCGTCCGTGCGTGCGGGCGGGAGGGCCGGGCCGGGCTCGGTTCGATTTCGGGTGTGGGTGTGGGTGTGTCAAGACTTATCTTTTTGGCGAAACTTCCTTTGAGTTATTATCTAAAAGATTTTAAACAAATCATTTCTTAATCGTTGGGGGCGTCTGACCCGGCGGATGTTTCCTTACGTTTTACAAACACATTATGATGCATGAACGTTTACAAACACATTATGATGCATGAACGTTTTATAACCACATTATGATGCATGAAACGTTTTAAATCAATACATGAACGTTTTATACTGTTTCGAAAAATTTGAATTAATTGAAATTAATTCCATTCGATTTAATGCGCATCAATGAGACTTCTCTCATTTCTCCTCTATATAAACCGACCACATTTTTCATTTTCAATTTGTGTCCAGAAGAGCTACTATCCTCTTCTTTTCGTCTTCTCCCCCTGTGTGGTCCTTTATTTTCATTCCGTGCGCAATTGTTGTTGAGTTCGTAAGAGTGGGCAAGTACTGTAATGCTAACAGTGCTTGCAACTGGCAGTTTTATCTTGGATACGAACTTGACCACAGGCTATAGGCATCACTCATTCTTGAGGCGTACCGGTCAAATATCGTGTTAAGGACAGCGTGTTGAACACGTGACTCTGTCCTCTGTTTGCATTCCAATTGAGTGTCTATTTACTTTCCATAAATTAATCCTTTTATTCTAACATCTCTCTAACATATTTCTTGAGTGTTTTATTGTTACAGAAGCAACACACACAACCTGTGATATTTCAATTATATAACAAAATATAATGCGGAAAAGAAATAACACAGACACCAGAATTTTGTTAACGAGGAAAACCGCAAATGCAGAAAAACCCCAAGACCTAGTCCAGATTTGAACACCATATTGTATTAAGCCGCAATAGACACTAGCCTGCTACCAATGAACTTCGGACTGGACTGTAGTTGAACCCTAATCAATCTCACACTCATTCAAGGTACAGTTGCGCTCCTTACGTCTTTGATCCCAGCAGGATACTACGCACTTGATTCCCTTAGCTGATCTCCCCCACAACCAAGAGTTGCTACGACCCAAAGTCGGAGACTTGATAAACAAATCTGTCTCACACAGAAAAGTCTATAGGAATAGATAAATTTGTATCCCACAGAAATACCTACGAGTTTTGTTCCGTGTCTTGATAAATCAAGGTGAACAAGAACCAATTGATATACCAGACTTATATTCCCGAAGAACAGCCTAGAAATATCAATCACCTCACAATAATCTTAATCATATGGTAGAGAAACAAGATATTATGGAATCACAAACGATGAGACGAAGATGTTTGTGACTACTTTTTATCTTGCCTATCGGAGATTAAATCTCGATCCAATCTTAGAGAAGATAATACTCAAATACGATAGAAACAACAAGATCAGATCACACAACTAAAGAGAAAATAGTTGGGTCTGGCTTCACAATCCCAATGAAGTCTTTAAGTCGTTAACCTATAGGGTTTCGTGAAAAACCTAAGGTTAAAGGAGAATCGACTCTAGATTATACAACTAGTATCACACAGGAGGTGTGGGGATTAGGTTTCCAGTTGCTAGAGCTCTCCTTTATATATTTTTCAAATCAGGGTTTGCAATCTTAGTTACCTTGGTAATAAAACATTCAGTATTCACCGTTAGATGAAAACCTGATTAGATTCAAGCTAATATCTTTCAACAGTTAGATCGAACTTAGCTTGTTACACACAAATGAAATGTACCCTCATTTAGGTTTAATAACCGTACCTAAACGTGTACACCATGATGGCTCAACCGTAGTTAACCAAAGCTAACTACATGAACACTCTCATATCAATTTATTCATCTTAACCATAACTAGTTCAAATGACTCAAATGAAACTAGTTAAAGAGTGGTTCAATTGCTATATTCTCATAGAAGTATACAAGAACACAATTGAAGCAAAATCGATTTGATTCACTCGAATCAGTTCGTGAACATTATAGCCACGGTTTGCAAAGAATGCGTTCCTTAATATATAAATGTATTAGTTCATGAGCCAACCGATTTTAGAACTTTAACCACTCAAGTATGCAAACGGGTACGCATACTTAAGTAGCCGCTCTGGGTTTATGTTCACCAGTATGCAAACGGGTACGCGTACTTAGTACACTTCCAAAACCTAGCAGAAATTCCCAGACCTATACCTTACGCAAGTACACGTACCGGTATGTGTATTTGGCATACGGGTATGCATACTTTAGTTCCGGTCATGGATCACATACATGCAAGAAAGCTCACTATGTTTATAATCCAATGATGGTTAAGTATTTTAAACTCTTATTTCAATCATTGAAACTTTCTTAGAGGATGACAATAGTCGTTTTCACACACTATTAGCATCAAAGCAATTTTCAAGTTATTGAAATAATCATAACGAAATATTCCAAGTCTACACCAAATGATTGTATCACACAAGCCATGTAAGATGTTACTCGGCGATTTTCACATGATCATCTTTTGACTTTCGTCAAGAATATAAGATGAACTTGATTGAAGCGAAAGATTACCAACACATATTCCGAGAAATATGTAAGCGAGTTAAACTCAGCGCGAAATCTCAAATGTGTATAATCGACAACTATATAGTAATACGACTTTTGTCTCAATATAGGAGATAGAGTAGAAATAAACTTTCCAAGTGATAGATGAGTTTTAGTCTCCACATACCTTTTGTTGATGAAATTCCACAAGCTCTCCTTAGTAGTTCTTCATCTTCAATTGATGAACGCCGTGAAGTCTAATACTCAACTACACAATCTATCCTAAGTCCGAGACATCACTATAAGTAGACTAGAAATCAAGACCTATTGTTTTTATCACTAACATTGACAAACAAGCTTGAGGTAGCAACACTTGCGAGTTCGACCGAGCAGTTCTCTAACAATCTCCCCCTTTGTCAATTTTACTGACAAAACTATCAATATATATGGATTACAAAATAAATAAACTTTGTAGCTTCTCATACAAATGCTTGATCTCCTTGGTTCTTCAACATTACTCGAAATATTCGTCACTTCCAAGTACTCCAATGATTCCAAATGTGTTCAATTCCGCATCATTGTTGTTGAAGATCCGTAGCTATAACAATGAGAAAACAGTTTCTCTCAATCATTGTTATTGAAAAAGTGGGGGTACAACAACCACACCCAATATTTCGCTTAGCAATCTGTATGGACAAACTCCAATATACTTTCTAGAGAATCAACTAGACAGTCAGACTCAATCTAGATAGAAAAGTATATCAAAGAGTTTATATCTCAATCTCTCAATCTGATATATACTCAAGCAAATAGAAATCTGCGAGTCTTTATCAAATACTAGAGAGATAACTTGGATGGTACCAAATACCAATATCCAAATGTCAATCAATTTAAATCAACAACCAAAAGGTCGGATATTTTAATTGATTGAACACCGCACAACCTGTGATATTTCAATTATATAACAAAATATAATGTGGAAAAGAAATAACACAAACACCAGAATTTTGTTAACGAGGAAACCGCAAATGCAGAAAACCCCCGGGACCTAGTCCAGATTGAACACACACTAGATTAATCCGCTATAGACACTAGCCTACTCCAAATTAACTTCGGTCTGGACTGTAGTTCAACCCCAATCAATCTCACACTGATCCAAGGTACAGTTATGCTCCTACGTCTCTGATCCCTGCAGGATGATACGTACTTGATTCCCTTAGATGATATCACCCACAACTAAGAGTTGCTACGACCCAAAGTCGAAGACTTTAATAAACAAATCTGTATCACACAGAAAAGTCTACGGTAATAGATAAATCCGTCTCCCACGAATATACCTATGAGTTTTGTTTCGTCTTTTGATCAATCAAGGTGAACATGAACCAATTGATAAAACGGACTTATATTCCCGAAGAACAGCCTAGTATTATCAATCACCTCACAATAATCTTAATCGACGCAGCGAAAAAAATATTGCGGAATCACAAACGATGAGACGAAGTGTTTGTGATTTCTTTTATATCTTGCCTATCAGAGATATCAATCTCAAGCCAATTATTGCAATTGTACTCGTACGATAGAAACAACAAGTTCAGATCACACAACTACAAGAAAGTAGTATCGGTCTGGCTTCACAATCCCAATGAAGTCTTTAAGTCGTTAACCTGGTTTAGAAGAAGAAACCAAAGGTTAAAGGAGAATCGACTCTAGCTTAGCACAACTTGTAGGATCAGAATCTCGCAACAATGATATCTTAGCGAAATTATCAACAACACAACAGCGTCGCGGAATAATTTCAGAAATGATATAATAAACGACGTCAGCTAAAATCATGAGAAAGATGTGATGGTCCTGCGAAAATTAGAGAGTTTGCGAGATTAACATTTGTAAGGTTGCGAGAATGTCGCAAACCATATTCGAAAATAAAGGACAGATTAGCTGTCATCCACTATGTACTTCCCTATAAATAGTCGTTCAGTTGTAAAGGAAAGGAGAGAGATCTTTTTGAGTAAGAAACAAGTAAATAGGAGAGAGAAAGTCTAGAGCAGAGGTCATTCTTGATTCCTTATCTTTTCTTGTAAGAACATTCAAAGATTGATCAATAAAATTAAGAGTGTAAACCTAAAAATGAGTTGAGTAATAATGAAATCATATGAGGGGTGTAGTGTAGGATTTCCTGCAACTACATAATGGCGCTAGAAACAGGGACTTCAAGATCGAAACTTGAAGATTGTAGTTGAGAATGTTCAAATCAGGAAAGTGATTAAATAAATCAGTGAACCAGTTAAAAGAAAGATGATTAGAATTAATGAAGATGACAAAAGATTGGAGTGTAATATGATAACAAAAACGATGGTTAATGAATTCCATGAAAACATCAAAGGAAGAATACATAAACGAAATTTTGAAGGAAGGAAGATTATGGCGGTAGAAAAGACATCACCCTTGAAAGATTGTGAAAAGCAAAAATTACATTCATGGCGGCAGAAATACCAAAAGAAAATTTGAACCACACATCTTCGTTGGTTATTACAGTGCCTATTGCGCGAAAAGAGAAGGAGACAACAACAAAATCCATGGGAGAATGGATATTGAACATAACTTTAATCGATACAGGAAGTTCAGTGGATATAATATTTTATCATGCATTCCGGGGAATGGGATTTAAAGATGAAAAAATGTCCAGTTCAACATATTTTGTTCACGGCTTTGGAAAATCCACAACAAAACCTAAAGGAGAAATAGTGGTACGAATTCCACTTGGAGAGATCGAAACACACGTAACACTGTGCGTGGTGGATATGGAATCGCCATATAATATGTTATTAGGAAGACCATGGATACATGCGATAAAAGCTGTAATATCAACGTTGCATCAATGTATTAAATTCCCCAAACCAAATGGAATAGGTGAAATCAAAGGAGATGTTGACAATGCGAAATTATGTCATCAAATTGAAGTAAAGCATTATGAAGGACAAGCAAAAAAGAAACAATTTCGCAGAAAGTTGGCAAAGAAAGCAAAGAAAGAAGAAGAATTTATAGTATATATGATAAGGGCAAAAGAAGGAAAAGGAATACCCAGCGAAATTTCGGCGGAAGGAGAAGGACCTGTGAAAACAATAAAAGAACCAACACCAATGGGAGAACTTAAACCCAGTTACACTGCCGCATAACCAACAAAAGAAATAAACGTTGGGACTATAGAAGAACCTTTAATATTGAGAATTGGAACCAAAATGGATGTGGAAGAAGAAGAAAGAACTGTTAACCTGTTGCGAGAATATAAAGATTTTTTCGCAGAAAGCATGGATGAGATACCGGGAATAGATCCATCAATTGCATGCCACAAGTTGGAGATTAACAAAAATGTGAGACCATTTAAACAGAGAATAAGAAAAATTGCAACAACTTACCATTCCCAAATAGAAGAAGAACTACAGAAAATGCTTGATGCGGGAATCATAAGAGAAGCTAAATACCCAGAATGGATACCGAATATGGTCATTGTCCCAAAGAAAAACAAAGGAATCAGGATTTGCATAGATTTCACTGATTTAAACAAAGCTTGCCCCAAAGATAGTTTTCCGTTACCAGATATTCCTCAAATGGTGGAATCCGCAGCGGGAAACGATAGAGTATCGTCTTTAGATGGGTACAAAGGGTATAACCAAATCCCTCTCGCTGAAGAAGATCAAGAACATGCTGCTTTCTTCGCCCCTAGAGGTTTATATTGTTACACGAAAATTCCATTTGGTTTGCGAAATACGGGAGCGACATACCAAAGAATGGTAGAGAAGGTGTTCCCAAAATGGATACACAAAACATTAGAAGTATACGTGGATGACATGTTAGTAAAGAGTAAAGAAGCTAAAGACCATGTACAAGACCTGGGGGAGATTTTTGAACAAATGCGGCAGTATAACATTAAATTGAATCCTGAGAAGTGTACTATTGGAGTTGCATCGGGAAGATTTTTAGGCTACATTGTATCAAAGGAGGGAATACAGGTTGATCCAGAAAAAGTGCAAGCAGTTCGTGACATGTCAACACCAGCAACAATAAAATATGTACAGAAGTTGAATGGGCTTCTAGCTTCGCTGGGGAGATTCATTTCGCGATCATCAGACAAATGCAAATATTTTTTCGATATACTCAAGAAGGGTACGAAATTTAAATGGATTGATGAATGTGAAAAAGCTTTTCAAGGGATCAAAAAACATCTTATGAATACAACTATTTTACAAAAAACAGAATCAGGAGAAGAATTATTGATCTATCTTGCGACGACGTCGCATGCATTAAGTGTTGTGTTATTGCGAGTAGACGCAGGAGTGGAGAAACCCATTAATTACATTAGCAAAACTTTTAATAATGCCGAGAAGAATTACTCAAAGATTGAGAAGTTAATCTTAGCATTAGTTTATGCATCGTTTAAGCTCCGCATATATTTTCAGGCGCATAAGATAAAGATATTAACAAAAGTACCAATTGAATCAGTGATGAAGAATTCTAAAAGATCAGGAAGAGTGGAGAGATGGAATGCACAAGTAGGCAACTTTGATATTAAATATGAAATTTTGTCTTCACCAAAGTCACAAGTTGTTGCAGATTTCTTGGCAGAATTTCCTTTAGAAGAAGATGAAGCAGTAGAAGAAATGATGGATATAGAAGAAGAACGCAGAGATCCAAAAGATTTACTAACAGAACCAAATAGATGGGAGATATTGGTAGATGGATCATCAAATGGAGAAGGAAATGGAGTTGGAATTGTTTTAATTTCGCCAGAAGGAATAAAGATGGCTTTTTCATTCAGATTAGAATTCACATCCACTAATAATGAAACGGAATATGAAGTTGTGATACATGCCTTAAAATTCGCAATAGAAATGAAACTAGAAAATGCCAGGATCACTAGTGATTCGCAGCTAGTTATTCGCCAAATAAAGGGAGAGTATACTACAAATGAACTATCCTTGAAGAAATACAAGAAGCTCGTTGAAGAATTGTCAGCGAAAATCCCAAAAATAAAATTGAGGCACATTTCAAGAAAAGATAACAGACTCGCAGACGCATTTGCTTTCATTTCAAGCATGATGACAGATCCAACTGCGAGATGCATAAAAATACAAACACTTCTATCACCATCAATCAATAAAGAAGAAAAAGAAATGGACGTGATGATAATAGACAATGAAGAAGAAGAACAAACGAACAATATCGCAGACTGGAGAATGGAACTTCATGCATATTTGGCGAAAGGAGAAACACCAAGAAATAAATTGGAAACACACAAATTAAAAAGCCGTGCTACGAATTATGAACTAAGAGATGGGTTGTTATACCTAAAATCCTTTAATGGACCATCACTCAGATGTTTGACACGAGAGGAAGGAGAAAAAGTGCTAAAAATGTTACATAGTGGGAATGCTGGCAATCATAGCGGGGGAAGATCTTTGGCACATAGAGAAAAAATGCAAGGCTATTACTGGCCATACATGCACGAAGATGCCAAACAAATATGAAGACGTTGCGAAGATTGTCAGCGACATGGAAAGAAAATACATGCACCTGAAGCACCACTATCATCTTCAACCAGTGTGTGGCCTTTTGGAAAGTGGGGTTTAAATATTGTGGGACCATTTTTACCAGGTTCTGGACAAAGAAGATATTTAATAGTCGCAACAGATTATTTCACAAAATGGACAGAAGTGAAGGCAGTACAGCATATTCGCGACAAAGATATCTTTACATTCATATTCGAAAATATCATTTGCAGATTCGGAATTCCTGCGCAGTTGGTATCTGATAATGGGAAACAGTTTGAAGGACAAAATATAGAAATGCTACTTAATGCATTCAAGATAAAATGTGGAAAGTCTACTCCTTTGTATCCACAAGCTAATGGGCAGGTAGAAGCAACAAACAAAATAATTGCAGATATATTAAAGAAGAAATTGGAAGGACATCACAGAGCATGGTGCGAACAAGTACATAATGCAGTATGGGATTATAATACAACTAGAAGAGAAGCTACTGGAATGTCACCTTTTTGTTTAACATACGGATTTGAAGCGGTGTTACCAACAGAAGTTGTTATTCCAACAACAAAAAGAGAAGCTTGGGAGAAAAATCTTAGTGCGGGTTTGATCTTAAATGAACTTGATGAATTAGAAGAAAGAAGAGTAAAAGCTTTACAACATATGGAGAATTATCAGCGAAGATTAGCCCGAGAATATAATAAACGTGTCAAAGTACGCGAATTCCAACCAGGAGATTTAGTTCTGCGAGAGACACCAATATATCAGCGAGAAAATGGTGAAAAATTAGCGAAAAAATGGGATGGAACTTACATCACTAAGGAGATAGTTGGAACAGGAGCTTATAGATTAATAGATCCAGAAGGCAGAGATGTTGGTCATAGACTTGACAGACCATGGAACAGGTTGTATTTAAAAAGATATTATCCGTAAGGAGCTTTGAGAAGTTATGGATTCTGAAAAAATAATTGCAAGATTATTCATATCAAAACAAGATCTTGATGTGTGAAATTTTCGCAGAGATAATCACAGAACAATGACATAAAAGAAAGGGGCGAACCTTTATGGCGTACACCCTAGTTCGCGAATAAAATTTCGCAAGAGGCAAATGTAAGACCTAAAGTACGTCATATTAGGGGGTACCTGTTGCATGGCTCATGGAAAGGCTACACCGCCACCGGAACCTGAATCATGGAAATTTGGGATCAATAAAGACCATCCGGGAGAGGCACCTTGGATTCTCAGCTTAAGCATATGACTTGGGTTGGGCGACTAAGGTAATAAGGACTCTCCCAAGAAGTGCAGATCTGATCAAGGTGCCGAGGTACACGGTTGAGTCAAGAGTGTCAGGGACGTTTGAAACGTACCTTTCCATTCTTGACAAGTCTTGGCTTATACTGCACTCAGCCCGAAGAAAACCCCACTTAGGGTGCAGTCTCGTAACCATATGCCCTATAGGTAAAAGGGATAAGAGGCTGCAAAAACTACTAGTTGTTGTTAAGACTGGATGGGAGGAGATAACCTTGTATGGTAGAAGTACGCCTCCTTGAAGGGGATACCAAGGGGAAGATAAGGGCGGCACCCTCCATTAGGGAGATGATAAGTGTCTTAAGACGCAAATGTCATGAGGCTTTATATTCGCAAGAGTATTAAGGCTTGTCATATTTGTGCAACAATCCTGAAGAGGCAATAATACAAAAGAAAAAGATAAGACGAGGTCAATGGGTTTTCGCATGAAAGTGCGAAGATGTCCTGCGATTTCGTCGCAAGACGGCAATGTCATGGGGCTTTATTTTCGCAAGAATATTTAGGCCTGTCATATTGTCGCAACATTCCTGAAGAGGCCATAATACAAAAGAAAAAGTTAAGACAAGATCAATGGGTTTTTGCATGAAAGTGCAAGGACGTCCTGCGATTTTGTCGCAATGACAAGAGGTGGCATAATAAGACCTTTAATTAAGAAGGCAAAATAAGACCACATGATAAAACAAAATATTTATAAGTATTCGTAACAGATTATTTTTTGCAAGAAAGATAATGAGAGGCAAGTATGAGAATCAATAAACAAGAAGCATTATTTTTCTCATCAGCAAAATACTAAAAGGAAAAATTGATTCCAAAGTTGGTTGAAGAATATTATTTGCAAAAGTGATAAAAGTAAGACAATTCAAGAAGATAATTCGCCAATGTTCTCAATATCACAAGCCTCTCCTTCATTTCGGTTCTGATCTTCGCCTTGACTAGCACCTTGATTATCGCCAGCAATTACTTCTTCAGGAGAGATTTCTTTCTCATTTTGATTAACACCAGCAGATTCTTACTTAGAAGGAATAAGAGATCATCCTCTGCCCCACTTTCATAATCATAATCACTATCAGCAGGACGAGGAACTTCATCATCATCTACTTCCAAAGGTTAAATTGATGTAGGAGGAAGAGATTTGGACAATACAATATCATTTACAAGGACTTCAGCCCGGAGATGAACTTGACGAAGAAGTGCTCTCTGATGATTCCTATCTTGAATATCCTTAAAATAAGCAAGATAATCAAGTCTTCTTTCTTCTCGGTCGCGAGAACCAGTAAGGGCAGAGAAGAGCAATGCATTTTCTTTGCGAATTTTGGCATATTTAGCCTCCAAAACAGAAATGGAGAAATGAAGATTCTTCTCAGACTCTGCGAAAGGTAGAATACAAAATTTCAATAAGATGAAGAACTCAGAAAAATATCACAAAGAAAAGATAGTTAAGGTAGTCAAAATATTATGACTACCTTTCTTTTGCGAAATAAGGTGTTGAATCAAGGACAGACAACTATTCTCCCAACGGTCCATTGCGTCTTCAAATTTATCTCCAACTAAACCTTTAAGTCGAGACTGAAGGTTTTTCTCTTTAGAAATAAGAGAGGCATTTTTCTTCGCAAGAGAAGAATAAGATGCTTCTAATTTGGAATATTGTTCTTTAAGTTGATTCGCCTTTACACTTAAAGTTATTTTACCTTGAATAAGTGTATCTCTTTCAGCGATAGATGACTCTGTTACTTCTTTAAGTTCATTTCTCAAAGAGCGAAGAGATAGCTCTTGGTCATCACATACTTTCTGAAGAATGCTAAGTTGTTGCGAAGATATCGCTATCTTGTTTAAACAAGTTCGCTTCTCTTGAGATAAGGTTTTATTCTCATCTGATAAAGTTTCCATCCCTAAATTAGCTTTAGTTAAAGAATAAGAAAGGCGAGATACTTCATTACTTAATAAATCTTGTCTCTGAACTAATTGGGTATTTTCATTGGTAAGACTATTTATATGATCAAGAGAATATGAATAGAGGTTATCTAATTGGTTATATTGATCCATCAAAATTTCTTTATCAACACGGGCTTCTTCAACAGCAGATTCAAATTGATATCTCTCCATTATTCGTTTCTGATTTAAGGCTTAACATGCGAAAGAGGGATTTCAAGGATAATTAAATATGGTAAGGATAAAACCATTAAAAAGGCAAATTGAAGACATGGGTAAGAAAATCATACCTCTCAATTCATCATTCTTCTTGCGAAGATTGTCACGATCCAACAAAACATTCTGAAGCTTTTGATTTTCGAGACGAAGAGCATTACACTCCTTTTCCAAAGCTAACTGCGAAGCAGCTCTGTCAGAACCTAAATGCTTACTCAGAATTTCGCAAACATTAGACTTGATAGGATCAATAGAAGACTTCTTGCCATCATCCAGGACTTCAGATAAAACTTTGAAAGCAATATTTATTCCTTCCACAGTTTCTTTCGAAAGAGGAAGAGACTCAGGTAGAGAACTGGCAGTGATAGAAGGTTGAGAAACATCCTCAATAGGAAGAGAAGAAGTTTCATTCATAGAAGTATCAAAAAGGGGGGTTTCAATCATTGAAAGGTCAGCTGAATAAATGAAATCTGAGGCAGCTTTTTCGCGAATGAAAGATAAAGGTTTATCTTGCGAAGATTTCACAGGAGATTTAGAAGAGATGAGTAAGTGGAACGGAACTGAAGTTGGAACAGTTTTAAGGTGGAGAGATTTCTTGAGAGGTTTATTGACATCCTTATCACCCTGAGAATTACAATCCAGATAAGAAACAGAGGCAACAATATTGTTATTAGAAAAGGATAGTGTTTCTTACTACCTTCTCATTCGCAGACTTTCTTTTATGCGCAACAACCTTATGCTGCGATTTGGGAATATTAGGGTTCTGAACTGTAAATTTAGTATTGGAGGCGCTTTTGCTGAAATAACAAGAGTATGGGGATCACATAAACAACATCAAATAAGGCAATAAACAAGATCAATTTCAGCAAAACCCATAAAGAAGAAAAAAGAAAACTAACCTTGATGAATCCATGGAAAACAATAGCAGGAAGATTATTTCGAAGAAAATTACGAACGATGAAGATCTGTAGAAGAAATAGTATGAAGATGAAGAAGAACTTAAAAAGATTGAAAAAGAAAGAAGAAAAATTGCAATAACGGATTTGAAGAAGAACGATGAAGTTGCAGAGAAAATAAAAAGTAAGAAAAAGAGAGTGAGAAAGAATATATATAGAGGGAATTTTTCCTCGAGAAGATAAACATGATTAATATAGAAAAATATAAACGGTTAAAAAACAGCGGTTACAAAAGACGTGTCAAGAAACAGATGGAAGAAAGAGTACGTGTGATAAATGCAGAATATGAAGAAATGAACAACTGCATCATTTCTCATATCATTCTCTACTTCGCAGAAAAGATATGAGAAGAGGCAAGATGTAGGATCAGAATCTCGCAACAGTGATATCTTAGCGAAATTATCAACAACACAACAGCGTCGCAGAACAATTTCAGAAATGATATAATAAACGACGTCAGCTAAAATCATGAGAAAGATGTGATGGTCCTGCGATAATTAGAGAGTTTGCGAGATTGACATTTGTAAGGTTGAGAGAATGTCGCAAACCATATTCGAAAATAAAGGACAGATTAGTTGTCATCCACTATGTACTTCCCTATAAATAGTCGTTCAGTTGTAAAGGAAAGGTGAGAGATCTTTTTGAGTAAGAAACAAGTAAATAGGAGAGATAAAGTCTAGAGCAAGGTCATTCTTGATTCCTTATCTTTTCTTGCAAGAACATTCAAAGATTGATCAATAAAATTAAGAGTGTAAACCTAAAAATGAGTTGAGTAATAATGAAATCATATGAGGGGTGTAGTGTAGGATTTCCTGCAACTACACAACTAGTATCACACAGAAGGTGTGGGGATTAGGTTTCCCAGTTGCTAGAGTTCTCCCTTATATAGTCTTTCAAATCAGGGTTTGCAATCAATGTTAGCTTGGTAACAAAGCATTCAATATTCACCGTTAGATGAAAACCTGATTAGATTCAAGCTAATATCTTTCAACCGTTAGATCGAAAACTAGCTTGTTATATACAAATGAAATGCACGTTTCTAGGTTTGTGTAACCGTACCTAAACTTGTACATTTGTTGGTTCAACAATAGTCAACCAAATGGTTAGCCATATGATCACTTTCATATCAACCATATTCTTCTTCACCGTAACTAGTTCAAGTGACTCAAATGAACTGGTTAGAGAGTTGTTCAATTGCAAGGAAATCTTATGTAACTACACAAGACACAATTGAAGCAAAAATGATTTGATTCACTCGAATCAGTTCATGAACTATATAGCCACGGTTTGCAATTTGCATTCCTTAGTTTATATAAAAATAAGTTCGCAAACATCATTTTTAGATATAACCTACTCAAGTTCGCGGACAGAGTTCACAAATTCCAGCAGAATTTCTCGGGACGAGAACTTCCGCCAGTTCGCGGACTTGGCTCACGCCACCATGCCGGTTCTCTTGATCTACAAAGTTCGCAAACTTCGGTTCAAGGAATAAGGATTTATACATATATGTGTTTCCACAACAATGCTTATATCCTCCAATGGTTATATAATCTAAACTCTCATTTCAATCAGAAACATTCTTAGAGGACGTTGACATTCTATAGTTGTTATTCACAAACTATTTTTCGTCAAAGTAAGCAATTTTCAAAGTGATTGAAACTTGTCATGACTTTCGTCACTAGGTAAAGATGAACTTGGATAAAGCGAAATCTTACTAACACATATTTCAAGAAATAGATAGGCGAGATAAACTCGGCTCGAAATAGTAAATGTGTATAATCTAAGTCTATATAGCAAAACGACTTTTGTCTCAAGATAGGAGATAAATATACTTTTGAGTGATAGATAAGTTCAAGTCTCCACATACCTTTTAGTCGATGAAGATCCACCGGTTCCTTGAGTAGTCCTTCATCTTGTATGATGATTGCCATGGATTTCTTGAGCTCAACTATACTTTTTATCCTAGTCAGAGACCTTAGCTATAGTAGACTAGAAATCAAGACTTATAGTTTTGATCACTAACATTGACAAACATGCTTGAGATAGCAACACATGCGAATTCGACCGAGCAATGCTCTAACAATCTCCCCATTTGTCAATTTTAGTGACAAAACTATCAATACATATGGAATACAAAAAATAAATAAATTAACTTTTGTAGCTCATATTCCACATGTCTAATCTTCAACATTACTCGAAATCTTCGTCACTTCCAAGTACTCCAATGATCCCAAAGGTTGTAAGTTCAGCATCATCGTTGTTGAAAATCCGTAGCTATAACAACAAGAAAACAAAAGTTCTCAATCATTGTTATACAATGTCATAGTATCACTATAAGCGTCAAAGTTCAATTGTATCACAACTTCAACAACAATACTATGGTGATATGTATCACTCCCCCTTAGTCAATACTCCATCTCACATGAAAACCACTCCCCCTTACATAATGATCCGAAAACCATATGTATTTGTAGTGTGAATTACATATTAATTCTCCCCCTTTTTGTCAACAAAATTGGCAAAGGTACAAGAACGTGATCCTAATGAAATTTCTGAAAGAGACATTTCATGACCAAAAGAAAGAAACACATATCATCTTATTTAGATGCAATCACATAGCCGAAGCTAAATGCATTCATCAAGGAGTTTATAAAGATACAAGATAACCCATATAATATTCCACAGACGCACTCCCCACAAATATTTGGCAATTAAGCACAAGTTCAATTAAGAACTCTCCCCCATAAAATGTCATTCCCAAAGGAAAAACAAGAGCGACCTTAATTTCGAAAAAAAAAAAGAAGGATTTCTTTGGACATAATAAATCACATACAAGTATGAATTTGAATCCAAAATACTCAATTAAATTAACCACAAGAGAACCCATGATTAATTCAATCGAAAATGCTCAACATAAGTGAACTTATGGAGACTCAAAAATATACAATTAGATTAATCACAAGAGAACCCATAATTAATCTAATCGAAATACACAATCAAACTAATCACAAAAGTAATCAATTTAATTGGCCATGCACATCATAAGAAAACTTACGGAGCAACAACTAAATAACCAAACAAGATGATTAATTTAGTTGAGTATGCTCGACATAAAGTATCTCGCGGAACAACAACTAAGATAATAATAAAAATAATCAACTTGGTCGTTTAGTGCTCAACATAAGACACTTTACGGAGCCTCACAGTAATACATAGAATATGGATCAGGGAAGATCAATACTGCGGAATACACAAGGATTCATTCTATTTTCCATCACTATTCGCATAACGACATTCAATAGACATAATCCTTGAAAACAAAATATTTTAACCTATCTTCCATCAATAATTGACATAATAGGCTTAACTTTTGTATTTGTCAAAAGTCTATTCATTCTTTTATCAATACATGCATATCCACATACGAAAGACTTTACTTTTGACAAAGTATGGGACAATCATAGTTCACGGACGCAAACACACATATCCCATAACAATATTGCAATGTATAAAACCATAAAGATTAATACTGCAAAAATCATCTTCCAAACAAATTTAAAATTTAAACCAATAAATCTAAAAACATGAAGATGAAAACGTTGGACATAGCTATGTGTAATCACAATAATGGCTATTCCAAACTCTAGTTATTCTTCTAACAAAAACAAGAAAATAGAAGATTTACTAGGAAAACTAAAGGAATAATCAGAGTTCATTGAGAACCTCATATCTTTCAATGAATCCATCAAAGAAGGTATCACTGTTTTCCTTTATTCTCTTGACTGTAGACACACCATGTTCATGAGTTAGAACACTAACTTTGCGATCAACAACCCGAGCAAGCTGTCTAGCCTTGGCGCAGTCCATAATAAGCTTCTTTTGATTTCGTATCAGAATATTCTGATTAACAAGGATTCTGGCCAGACCATCTAGGAGTTGGTTTATTTTCAATTGAAGATTAGCAAACTCGACCTTTGAATCGTTCTGAAAGCGAAATAAATCCTTGATGGAATCATCAATCCAGGAGTTGTGATCCTTTCTTTCAAGCATCTTCTTTAGAACCAGCTCTTGAATTGACTTACGTCTTTAAGCGTCTTCCTCCATATCAAGATGCACAATCTCTTGAGATCTTGCAGAGTTCTCCATATAATTTTTTGTTAGGGATGGAAAGACACAATATAGAGTAATATATATGTGTATGTAAACAGGAGAAGGAAACTCTTGTTTTTGGAAACCCTAAGAACTCTGAAGAGGAGGACGCGGACGTTTGTGGACTGTTAGCACAAAAACTCGCAC
This sequence comes from Papaver somniferum, assembly GCF_003573695.1. Taxonomy (NCBI): domain Eukaryota; kingdom Viridiplantae; phylum Streptophyta; class Magnoliopsida; order Ranunculales; family Papaveraceae; genus Papaver; species Papaver somniferum. The sequence continues at coordinate 80,309,051 of NC_039362.1, forward strand.
AAAAACAAAACTGAAATAATATACAACATACTTGAGCATTTCTCAATAAATTTCCTCGCACCTCTCAAGTTAGAAACAAGGAAAAGAATACCTGGAGTCAGGTGATATAGTGAAAATTAATCCCACTGTGATCATCGAGAAAGGAGTTAAATATATCGTCTGACAGTTTGATCTTCGTGTTCTTCGCCTTTCTTCGGCTGCCATTCATCCCAGAAGAGTAAGACACAATGTGTTTATCATATCCGTCAGAAGGCTTTCTCTGAGGACTAAGTCTAGGACCTCTTGCAATTGGTTCAAAAGGATCAGAATAGATATGGATCCATTTTCTAGACTTAGATTTACCAGAAACAGTCTTATAAGCACAGGGAATGCTTTTATCAGCAGCACAAGAATTTATGCCACTAGACAGCACTTGAACCTGGTGATGACTTCTAGGAAAGAGATCATATTTATAAGGTTTCTGGATTTTTGTGGGTATGCGATTCACTGCAATGGTCGACTGACTATTTGTTCCATTGACAGTGGAGAGAAACAAATTATGAAGTTTAGAAATTTATTTCCTTCTGCCAAAATAATGGATAGCATAGTGATTCTTTTTCCCACAGAAAGTACAGGTTCGTGGAGGAGAAGCAATAAATGGCACATGTTTTAACTTCATAGACATATGAGAAGATTGCAAGTTATGTAAACTTTTCTTGACACAACCTTTTTCCGGAAGGTCCTTCATGTACTGCAATCCATTAGTTTGTATAGAGGAATATCTCCTTAAGACAGAGTTTTCCTTTTCCAAGGATCCGCATTGTTCATGGGCTGGAGTAAGGGATTCTTCTAGTTTCTCTTTTTCGACACGAAGCCTGTTAAGCTCTGATGAATGCGTCTCGATCAAACGTTTCTCTCTAATTGAGTCTTCTTTAACTATATCCTCAAGAACACTAATCTTTACACGCTGTAGAGTAGTTTCTTAGAGTAGTTGTTCAATATTCTTAGAGAATGACTCAATAATGCTATAGAGTTCATGTTCTCGATCAAGAGACTTTTCAAATTCATCAATAAGCTGATCATGATCCTGAAAATCAATGATCTCAGTAGAATTTTTTGAAATTCTTGTGAGCTCCATTTCAGCTTTTGCCATAGTGCCTAATGTCTCATCGGAGAGAGAATTATTGACACAAGATGGAACAATCTTACCTCAGGATTTGGAAGAATAGACTAATGAGTAATACTTTGAGGTATTCCCAAGACATTTGGCATAGTTAAAAGCTTTAGAGGACATCTTGGTATGCGTATATGTTAGAGATTCTGTCGTCAGACTCAGATTGCCACAAACAAAGACTTGTAAGGTCTTTTAAACGTGTTTGCCTACTCTGATACCAATTGAAAAAGTGGGGGTACAACAACCACACCCAATATTTCGCTTAGCAATCTGTATGGACAAACTCCAATATACTTTCTAGAGAATCAACTAGACAGTCAGACTCAATCTAGATAAAAAGTATATCGAAGAGTTTATATCTCAATCTCTCGATTTGATATATACTCAAGCAAATAGAAATCTGCGAGTCTTTATCAAATACTAGATAGATAACTTGGATGGTACCAAAGACCAATATCCAAGTGTCAATCAATTTAAATCAACAACCAAAAGGTCGGATATTCTAATTGATTGAACAACGCACAACCTGTGATATTTCAATTATATAACAAAATATAATGCGGAAAAGAAACAACACAGACATCATAATTTTTTTAACGAGGAAACCGCAAATGCAGAAAAACCTCGAGACCTAGTCCAGATTGAACATACATTGTATTAAGCCGCTACAGACACTAGCTTACTCCAAATTAATTTCGGTCTGGACTGTAGTTGAACCCCAATCAATCTCTCACTGATCCAAGGTACAGTTATGCTCCTACGTCTCTGATCCCAACAAGATGCTACGTACTTGATTCCCTTAGATGATCTCACCCACAACTAAGAGTTGTTACGACCCAAAGTCGAAGACTTTAATAAACAAATCTTTATCACACAGAAAAGTCTACGGTAATAGATAAATTCATCTCCCACGAATATACCTATGAGTTTTGTTCCGTCTTTTGATAAATCAAGGTGAACAAGAACCAATTGATAAACCAGACTTATATTCCCGAAGAACATCCTAGTATTATCAATCACCTCACAATAATCTTAATCGACGCAGCGAAAAAAGATATTGCGGAATCACAAACGATGAGACGAAGTGTTTGTGATTATTTTTTTATATCTTGCCTATCGGAGAACTCTCACGATCTCAAGCCAATCAATATGATTGTACTGTTACGATAGAATATGCAAGATCAAATCACACAACTACGATAAAAGTAGTATCGGTTTGGCTTCACAATCCCAATGAAGTCTTTAAGTCGTTAACCTGGTTTAGAAGAAGAAACCAAAGGTTAAAGTAGAATCGACTCTAGCTTAGCACAACTAGTATCACATAGAAGGTGTGGGGATTAGGTTTCCCAGTTGCTAGAGTTCTCCCTTATATAGTCTTTCAAATCAGGATTTGCAATCAATGTTAGCTTGGTAACAAAGCATTCAATATTCACCGTTAGTTGAAAACCTGATTAGATTCAAGCTAATATCTTTCAACCGTTAGATCGAAAACTAGCTTGTTACACACAAATGAAATGCACGTTTCTAGGTTTGTGTAACCGTACCCAAACTTGTACATTTGCTGGTTCAACAATAGTCAACCAAATGGTTAGCCATATGATCACTTTCATATCAACCATATTCTTCTTCCCCATAACTAGTTCAAGTGACTCGAATGAACTAGTTAGAGAGTTGTTCAGTTACAAGGAAATCTTATGTAACTACACAAGACACAATTGAAGCAAAAACGATTTGATTCACTCGAATGGTTCATGAACTATATAGCCACAGTTTGCAATTTGCATTCCTTAGTTTATATAAGAATAAGTTCACAAACATCGTTTTTAGATATAACCTACTCAAGTTCGCGGACTGGGTTAGCGGACTTAAGTTCCCGGACGGAGTTCACAAACTCCAGCAGAATTTCTCTGGACGAGAACTTCCGCCAGTTCGCGGACTTGGCTCACGCCACCATGCCGGTTCTCTTGATCTACAAAGTTCGCAAACTTCGGTTCAAGGAACAAGGACTTATGCATATATGTGTTTCCACAACAATGCTTATATCCTCCAATGGTTATATAATCTAAACTCTCATTTCAATCATTGAAACATTCTTAGAGGACGTTTATATTCTATAGTTGTTATTCACAAACTCTTTTTCGTCAAAGTAAGCAATTTTAAAAGTGATTGAAACTTGTCATGACTTTCGTCACTAGGTAAAGATGAACTTGGCTAAAGCGAAAGCTTACCAATACATATATAGAGAAATAGATAGGCGAGATAAACTCGGCTCGAAATAGCAAATGTGTATAACCTAAGTTTATATAGCAAAATGACTTTTGTCTCAAGATAGGAGATAAATAGACTTTTGAGCGATAGATAAATTCAAGTCTCCACATATCTTTTAGTCGATGAAGATCCACCGGTTCCTTGAGTAGTCCTTCGACTTGTATGATGATTGCCATGGAGTTCTTGAGCTCAACTACACTTTCTATCCTAGTCCGAGACCTTAGCTATAGTAGACTAGAAATCAAGACTTATAGTTTTGATCACTAACATTGACAAACATGCTTGAGATAGCAACGAATGCGAGTTCGACCGAGCAATGCTCTAACAGTTATACAGTGTCATAGTATCATTATACAACATCAAAGTCCAATTGTATCACAACTTTGATAACAATAATATGGTGATATGTATCACTCCCCCTTAGTCAATACTTCATCTCAACATGAAAACCACTCCCCCCTTACATAATGATCCGTAAACCATATGTATTTGCAGTGTGAACTACACATTAATTCTCCCCCTTTTTGTCAATATAAATTTGCAAAGGTACGAAAACTGGTGGGATCCTCATGAAATTTCATAGAGATACTTCATGACCAAAAGAGAACAACATACCAACTTGTTTCGATGATTTCACATATTCGAAACTTAGTGTATTCATCAAGGAGTTTATAAAGATACAAGATGACTCCCACAACCGCACTCCCCACAAAGATTTGGCAATTAAGCACAAGTTCTATTAAGAACTCTCCCCCATAAAATGTCATTCCCGAAATAACAACAAGAGTGACCTTACTTTTACAAGAAAAGAAGGATTTCTTTGGACATTAACAAATCACATAAGAATATGAATTTGTATCCAAAAATCTCAATTGAATTAACCACAAGGAAAATGATCAATTCAATTGGTCACGCTCAACATAAGAAAACTTATGGAGCAACAAAGTATATGCACGAAGATGCGGATCAGGTAAAGACCAATACTGCAGAATAATCAAAGATTCATTCTATTTTTCATCACTATTTGCGCAATGACATAATTGACTTAATCTTTGTAAACAAAAGTTCATCCTTTCTTCCGTCAATATTTGCATAATGACATAAAAGGCTTAACTTTTGTAGTCAAAAGCTCATTCTATCTTTTATCAATACTTTCATACCGACATATAGTAGAGATAACTTTTGGAAAAGTATGGGACAGTTAAGGTTCACGGACGTAAACAACATATCCTGTAACAATTTGCAATATATAAAACCATAAAAATTAATACTGCAAAAATCATCTTCCAAATAAACTTTAGAATTTAAACAAATAAATCTAAAAATATTGCAAGATTAAAACGTTGGCAATAGCTATGTGTACTCACAATAATGGCTATTCCAAACCCTAGTTATCCTTCTTAAAAACACAAGAATAAATTCTCATAAGAATTTTCCTAGACAAAATAGATAAAGCACGAAAGTTTAATCATCATCTTCATCATCGGAGACCATAAAAGTGGTATGAATCTTATCCATGTCTTCCTTGGTTTCAAAAAACTTAGTAGCAATCACAAGTAGTTGTTCTTGTACACACTTTACCTTGGCATCAATTTTACAAACACCTTTGTGAATTTGATGAAGAAGCTTCACGGAGGAAGAATCAAATGAGTCAACAAGGGTGTCACATGTTTGTCTCTTGCAAGTATTTTCCTTCATGCGTTTGAAAGTACAAGGACGAACAACCTTTGGAGTTCCAATAGATTTGCCGATAGGAGCAATGGAGAATGTGCGACAAATACGCTCAATCAAGCCGGGATAGCCTAACTTCTTGTTGGAAGAGGTCATCGAAAAAATTTGATAAATGATAAACCCACAAATGTCGAGACTTTGAGTTTCCAACTCAAGGAAATAGACCAACTCCGCAAACTCACGACCCCAACGAGAATTCTCAATCGTGGAGGGACAAAGATTAGAGATACCAAGTTTTTTCCAAAAGACATCAAGGAAAGACTAAGATGAGTAGTAGGAAATTTCCCTTCATTCCAATCAACACTCTTACCACAAAGACCATTATAAATGGTTTCATAAGATGGTCTTTCATGACTAGGTCTTGGAAGGCGAAAACTCCTTAGGGGAGCTTTAGTGATTTTTTGAAATAAACTCTCTATTAACAAGAATTCTTTGTTTATTTATCATGGTCTTGAATTCCATGTCATCATAATTAACATCATAGATGTTAGCATAGAATATTCTTATAAGAGTGTCAAAACCTTCACCAAGACCATCAAAGATGTTTCCAAGATTAAATTTATCAAAACATACCAAATCTTCTTTATGTCCACTAGTAACATCCAATTTCTTTTCTAGAATAAACCCATTAGATGAAATCCTTTCAAACACCTTGCCACAAAAATCATTGACAAATCTAATCCTAATAAAATCTTGATTTATAGGGTAAGTTCATGCTAGCAGAAGATGAAGAACCCAAGTTTTTTGAAACCTCTTTTGAAACCTTTAAATTCATCATGAAATCTAGAAATTGAGAGAGATAATAGGAATAGAAGACTTACTTGATATGTTCCTTGAAAACCCTTTTCACCTTTTGATCTCCAAAGATGATTTAATGGATAAAACACATGAAGCCTAGAAAAGTTCACATACGCGGACAAGAAAGGAGGTAGAAGAAGGGTACGCATACCAAGATTCTTATAAACCCACAATTTTGGGCTTGGACTCGTTCATGAACCGCGGCCCACAAATGAAAAGTAGGATTTCTCAAGTCATTCAACACCGAAGGTTCGCACACTGGAATAATTCGTACAGTGTAGTAAAAGGATAGTAGAAAAACTACATCACTTTAAATAACCTAGAAATAAACTTGTTAAAGAAAAATATTATAACTTAACCCAAATAAAAATAATCAACATGTTACTTGCCCAATTTCAAGTTATATACAAATGGGGTAGAGCCAAGCTTGTTACCAAGTGACAAGATATGAAGAGAGATTCTCATGCAATTTTTTGGGTTGATATTTGTGAGATGTATCATAGTAATGATAATACTCAGGGTTAATATAATTTTTTGAATTCCGTTCCTTATAACTTAGGAATAACTTTTTCTGACTATTAGAACTTACACCGAACTCATCAGAAATCTTGTTATCAATTTCACATAAGTTGGTAGTAAGCATAGTTCGTACATCACGAATATATGATTTGACAGGTGCAGAAATTTTACCAGAACAATTCTTTTCCTCAATCGAGTGAAGTTTTTCTAAAAATTTGAGAACGCTTTCAAAAGCTCTAAATAGATCTTTGTCAACTGATCCATCATGATAGTATTCCTCAAAAAGATTAAAAGTAAATCTAGTGAGGTTCCTTACCTTTGAGCGTTGACCACGTTTTCTCGAACGATCTTTCTTAGAAGAACTTTTAATTTTTTCTTTAGACTGTTCCTCATCATCTAAGTTTTCCAAGTTCTTAGATGGAACAAGATTACCATGAGAGACCAGAGGTCTAATAGATAATATGCTTTGAACAATCTTTAAGGATTTCTGGCGTGTGTTACAGATGCTAAGAGCGAGTTTCCCAAAGAAATTTCCCATAGGAATAGACTTTAGGGATCGGTCAAACACAAACTTGTTAGGTCTATAGTGTTTGCCTGCTCTTATACCAATTGAAAAAGCGGGGGTCTAACAACCACACCCAATATTTCGTTAGGAAATCTGAATAGACAAACTCCAATATACTTTCAAGAGAAAAGTATATCAAAGAGTTTTATATCTCTATCTCTCAATTCAATCTGCAATCAAAAAATAGGAATTTTCGAGCCTGTATGAATATAAGATAACTAACTTGAATGGTACCAAAGACCAATGTTCAAGGATCAATCAATTTCAATCAACAACCAAAGGTTGGATTTCCCAATTAATCGATTCAACGCACAACCTGTGATATTTTAATTATATAACAAAATATAACGCGGAAAAGAAATAACACAGACACCAGAATTTTGATATCGAGGAAAACCGCAAATGCAGAAAAATCCCGGAACCTAGTCCAGATTTGAACACCACACTGTATTAAGCCGCTACAGACACTACCCTACTACCAATGAACTTCAGACAGGACTATAGTTGAGCCCTAATCAGGCTCATACGGATTTAAGGTACAGTTGCGCTCCTTACGTCTTTGATCCTAGCAGGATACTACGCACTTGATTCCCTTAGCTGATCTCGCCAACAACCAAGAGTTGCTACGACCCAAAGTCGAAGACTTGATAAACAAATCTGTCTCACACGGAAAAGTATATAGGAATAGATAAATCTGTCTCCCACAGAAATACGTACGAGTTTTGTTCTGTCTTTTAATAAATCAAGGTAAACAGGAACCAATTGATATACCTGACTTATATTCCTGAAGAACAGCCTAGAAATATCAATCACCTCACAATAATTTTAATCATATGGTAGCGAAACAAGATATTGTGGAATCACAAACGATGAGACGAAGATGTTTGTGACTACTTTTTATCTTTCCTATCAGAGATTAAATCTCGAGCCAATCTTAGAGAGGATAATACTCAAATACGAAGAAACAGCAAGATCCGATCACGTAACTACAGAGAAAATAGTTGAGTATGGCTTCACAATCCCAATGAAGTCTTTAAGTATTTAACCTACAAGGTTTTGTGAAAAACCTAAGGTTAAAGGAGAATCGACTCTAGCTTATACAACTAGTATCACACAGGAGGTGTGGGGATTAAGTTTCCCAGTTGCTAGAGTTCTCCTTTAAATAGTTTTCAAATCAGGGTTTGCAATCTTAGTTACCTTGGTAACAAAGCATTCAATATTCACCGTTAAATGAAAACCTGATTAGATTCAAGCTAATATCTTTAAACCGTTAGATCGAACTTAGCTTGTTATACACAGATGAAATGTACCCTCATTTAGGTTTAGTAACCGTACCGAAATGTGTACACCATGTTGGCTCAACCGTAGTTAACCAAGGATAACTATATGAACACTCTCATATCAACCTTATTCATCTTAACCATAACTAGTTCAAATGACTCAAATGAACTAGTTAAAGAGTTGTTCAATTGCTATACTCTCATAGAAGTATACAAGAACATAATTGAAGCAAAATCGATTTGATTTACTCGAATCAATTCATGAACTTTATAGCCACGGTTTGCAAAGAATGCATTCCTTAATATATAAATGTATTAGTTCATGAGCCAACCGATTTTAGAACCTTAACCACTCAAGTATGCAAACAGGTACGCATACTTAAGTAGCCGGTCTGGGTTTGTGTTCGCCAGTATGCAAACGGGTACGCATACTTAGTACACTTCCAAAACCCATCAGAAATTCCCGGACCTATACTGTTAGAGCACTGCTCGGTCAAACTCGCATGCGTTGCTATCTCAAGCATGTTTGTCAATGTTAGTGATCAAAACTATAAGTCTTGATTTCTAGTCTCTTATAGCTAAGTATCGGACTAGGATAGTAAGTGTAGTTGATCTCAAGGACTTCATGGCGATTCATCATACAAGTAGAAGATCTACTCAAGGAACAGGTGGAACTTCTCGACAAAAAGGTATGTAGAGACTTGAACTTATCTGTCACTCAAAATTCTATCTATTTTATCTCCTACTCTTTGAGACAAAAGTCATATGCTATATATATAGACTAGATCATACACATTTGGTATTTTGATCCGAGTATACCTCGCCTATCTATATCTCGAAATACGTGTTGGTAAGATTTTCGCTTCGACCAAGTTTATCTTTACCTAGTGACGAAAGTCATGAATGTTTCAATCACCTTGAAAATTGCTTTGACGAGAAATAGTGTAACAACTATATAACGTCCTCTAAGAATGTTTCCATGATTGGAATGAGAGTTTATATTACATAACCAATGGATTCCTTGAACCGAAGTTTTCGAACTTTGTTTATCAAGAGAACCAGAAGTATGACAAGTGCCAAGTCCGCGAACTGCCAAAGTTCTCAAACCTGAGAATTTCTGCTGGAGTTGACAAACTACTTGCGTGAGCCAAGTCCGCGAACCCAGTCCGTGAACCGGCATAGTACACGAACCCAAGAATTTCTGTTGGAGTTTGTAAACTCTATCCGGTGTCTTAAGTCCGCGAACCTAGTCTGCGAACTTGAGAAGGTTATATATCTAAAGATGATTTCCGAACTTAATCTTAAAAGACTAAGGAATGCATTTACAAACCGTGGCTATTAAAGTTCATGAACCGATTCGAGTGAATCAAATCATCTTTGCTTCAATTGTGTCTTGTGTAGTTACATAAGATTTCCTTGCAATTGAACAACTCTCTTAACTAGTTCATTTGAGTCAATTGAACTAGTTATGGTGAAGAAGAACATGGTTGGTATGAAACGCTCATATGGTTAACCTCTTTGGGTAGACCATTATTGAACTAAGAATGTACACGTTTGGATGTGGTTAACAACCTAGAAGCGTACAGTTATTTGTGCATGAAAAGCTAAGTTTTCGATCTAACGGTTGAGAAATATTAGCTTGAATCTAAATCAGGTTTTCATCTAACAGTGAATATTGATTGCTTTGTAACTAAGGAAAAACCCTGATTTGAAAGGCTATATAAAGGAGACATATAGTATTGTGCAAAACTAATCCCCACACCTTACGTGTGATACTAGTTTGCGTGCTAGAGTCGATTCTCCTTTAAACTTTGGTTTTCTTCTTCTAAAACCAGGTTAACGACTTAAAGACTTCATTGGGATTGTGAAGCCAGACCGATACTACTTTTATCGTAGTTGTGTGATCTGATCTTGCATCTTCTATCGTAAGAGTACAATCATATTGATTGGCTTGAGATCGTGAGAGTTCTCCGATAGGAAAGATATAAAAAGTAATCACAAACACCTTCGTCTCATTGTTTGTGATTCCACGATATCTTGTTTCGCTACCATACGATTAAGATTGTTGTGAGGTGATTGATTAATCTAGGTTGTTCTTCGGGAATATAAGACTGGATTATCAATTGGTTCCTGTTCTCCTTGATTATTATCAAAAGACGAAACAAAAACTTTTAGGGTTATTCTGTGGGAGACATATTGATCCTTTGATAAACTTGTCTATGTGAGACAGATTTGTTTATTGTTAAAGCCTGTGATTTTGGGTCGTATCAACTCTTAGTTGTGGGTGAGATCAGCTAAGGGAATCAAGTGCGTAGTATCCTGCTGGGATCATAGGTGTAGGGAGTACAACTGTACCTTGGATCAGTGGGAGACTGATTGGGGTTCAACTATAGTCCAGTCCGAAGTTATCTTGGAGTAGGCTAGTGTCTGTAGCGGCTTAATACAATGTGTATTCAATCTGGACTAGGTCCCGGGGTTTTTCTGCATTTGCGGTTTCCACATTAACAAAATTTCTGGTGTCTGTGTTATTTCAGTTTCCGCATTATATTGTTTATCTTTATAATTGAAATAATACATGTTGTGCGTATAGATCACCAATTGGTATAATCCAACCTTTGGTTGTTTGATTGTCATTGATTGATCCTTGGACATTGGTTTTTGGTATCGTCCAAGTTATTCCTTGTGTTTGATTAAGACTCGCTGATTTCTATTAGCTTTAGTAAATCAAAACAAGAGAGAGATATTAACTCCTTGAGATACTTTTACCTAGATTGAATCTGACTGTCTAGTTGATTCTCTAGAAAGTATTTCGGAGTTAGTCCATACAGATTGCTAAGAGAAATATTGGGTGGTGTTGTTAGACCCCCGTTTTTTCATATACCTTACGCAAGTACGCGTACCGGTATGTATACTTGGTACACGGAATTTCACAACTTCAAGTACGCATACGGGTATGCATACTTTAGTTCCGGTCATGGATCACATACATGCAAGAACGCACGCTATGTTTATAATCCAATGATTGTTAAGTATTTTAAACTCTTATTTCAATCATTGAAACTTTCTTAGAGGATGACAATAGCCGTTTTCACACACTATTAGCATCAAAGCAATTTTCAAGTTATTGAAATAATCATAACGAAACATTCCAAGTCTACATCAAATGATTGTATCACACAAACCATGTAAGATGTTACTCGGCGATTTTCACATGATCATCTTTTGACTTTCGTCAAGAATATAAGATGAACTTGGTTGAAGCGAAAGCTTACCAACACATATTCCGAGAAATATGTAAGCGAGTTAAACTCAGATCGAAATCTCAAATGTATATAATCGACAACTATATAGTGATACCACTTTTGTCTCAATATAGGAGATAGAGTAGAAATAGACTTTCCAAGTGATAGATGAGTCTTAGTCTCCACATACATTTTGTTGATGAAGTTCCATAAGCTCTGCTTAGTAGTTCTTCGTCTTCAATTGATGAACGCCGTGAAGTCTAATGCTCAACTACACAATCTATCATAGTCCGAGACATCACTATAAGTAGACTAAATATCAAGACTTATTGTTTTGATCACTAAAATTGAAAAACAAGCTTGAGATAGCAACGCTTGTGAGTTCGACCGAGCAGTGCTCTAACAAAATGTAAACATGACTGCTGTTACATGACGTGTTAAGTTGGTATACTGACTCACCATATAAAACATGTGTATAAATGTGTCATAGACACCGGATTATGTACGTCTCTTTGCTATATTCGATATAGCATGCATAAGAATCTATAAACAACACTCATTGTTTTTCATTATTGGAGTATTACACAATATAAGTGCAAAAAATCTAAATGACTCTACACATGAAGTGAAGACCAGGCGAATGTGTCATTCGTGCAATGAAGTGAAGACCAAATCAAAGACTACATTTAGAATATTATGTAATTAGTTTCTAGATATTCAGATTTGATGTTATCTTCTAGGTTTAATCTACTCTGTAATTTAGAGCGAAATGTAATTGGAATACTATCTCAAAGAATTACCTGAAGATCAATATAGCTTCATCATTCGGGGTTTGTTTGTGGACACTAGTCAAGTTGGCCGAACCATGTTGATTATTTGTCTCGATTTTATTTATGTACTCGTCATCTCTATGCTAGATTGCACTTATCTGGAAGCAAGATGCGCAAGAATGGTACAAAAATACCTGAAGAATAACAAGTGATGTAGCTCTGCATGTTCAAATTACTAAAAAATGGTGCAATGATACTTATATGCCGAGGTGCGAGAAGAGGGAAGGATTGAATGCTCTAAGATATACTACCTTTTCCGAAATGATCAGTGTTCCAGAAGTTGTATCGAGAAAACAATCAATAAGAGAAGCTAATACCAGTTTGGCAATAATATGCTCCAACTAAAAATACTGAAATTATTTAAATACGGCTGAATTCGTCCAGATGTAATTGAAACATGATCTAGCAATGCTAGAGCCAAAAAAAATCCCCGCCAAACATCCTGCTTTGGGCAAATATTTAAACATCACCAATTCAAAGTTTCCGTGTTTTCCTAACATGGATTTTGTATCAACTAAGGATTTCCTTATTTAGTTCTGAATATTGTTTTAAAATAAATTCTTTTTTCTTGGAAACATTTCCGATATTCGCGGAAATAATCCCAAAAGCTTTTTTTTTTCGAACCCATTTATCCAACTTACTTTCTATCGTTTTCCTATCATAGTCACTTAAAAAAAAATATCCCAGAGAGCTCAAGTGCCATGGTCCGTGATTCAAGACCAAGCGATTGTGATCAATATAGATGAAGTTCTTAGTTCAAGTTGAACTCTTCAAATATTTGCTTGTTCAACTTGAGGGGGAGTATTAGAATACCATACAATATGAGTGCAAAAGATCGAGGTGACTCTACACATGAAGTGAAAGCCAGACGAATATGACATTCGTGCAATGAAGTGGAGACCAATATTATGTAACTAGTTTCTAGATATACATAATCTAGTTGAAGATATTTGGATTTGATATTATCTTTTAGGGTTAATCTACTTTATAAATTAGGGTGAAATGTAGTTAAAAAACTATCTCAGAGAATTCATCAAAAGATCAATATAGTTTCACCCTTCGGGGTCCTTCTGTGGACATAGGTCAACTTGGCCGAACCATGTTAATTTTTGTCTAGATTTTATTTCTGTATACGAGGGTCCATCTCCATACCCGTAATTTATTATTCATATCTATATCTATATTATAAGATGGAGATTTATAGTCTGGACATATAAAGGACGGTCATGATAAACCGATTATAGTTGGATCCCCAGACGATCAAGTTTTGTGCACTCCAAAGATTATGAACTCAAATAAGAAATCTTCTTTGTCTTCAAATCTTCTTAGATCTTCAATAAACACCTGCACACAAATAACTTGAATATCTTGTGATCAATCACACACAGAACGAAGTCTGTAACGATGGATTATCACAAGACGTCTTTAGATCAACAAACAGTTTTAAAGATCCCCGTCGATACTTCGATCTAGTTTGAGTGAATCTTATATCAGAAGAGAATATTCTCAAGCATAAACAAACTAGGTGCAATCAAAGTTCAACAACCGTTAGTCAATCAAATCAATCGAAAACTAATAATAAACTGCAATTATCTAGTTTCCCACCAACGGTACTCGTAGAGCTTCCCAATCCCAAAGAAGTCTTTAAAACGAGCGGTCGTAAGAGATTTTGCCTAATTAGGGTACTTTCCTCTCCGAATAGACGGCTCCACCAGTAACAACACAACTAGGTAGTTTTGCTGGCTCTGAGGATTAGTTTGCTCGAAATGCAAACTTCAATATTTGTAGACCAAGGAAGTTTGGACACCAAGGAATTTCCAAAACCGAATATTCTCAAAGATATGCAATAAAGGAAAAATACGATTTTCATAATTCCTGGAAATGCTTTGTTCAAATATTGACCGAAATCTCAGTAGAAAATCTCCAATTAGTAAACGCACATTACCAATTTTTAATTTCTAAAGATATGCATTTAATTGTTTTAAATTAAAAGAATATAAAAACTAAAAACCTTAATCAAAAGATTCTCAATTTATTTCGATCCGGGATTCTCCTTTAGTTATTAAGGAATATCTTTGAACAATAAAAGATAAGAGTTACTGCACATATTCAAAGTATGTCGACATCTTTACTTTGTAAATCCTTTTTCATATTTACAATCTTGGAACCGATTTGCCACACTTCCAAACAAGTTTAGAATTGGTTCATCTGACTTCCAAGAACTATGTGATTGATTATCCTATCAAATCACCATTAATGGTTTTCACGGTTCTACCAAAACACAAATCTTCGGTTCTACCTCGATGTGGGTACTAGAATCGGTCACACTAGCTTTCCAAAAAATGGTTGACTAGGTACTAGGATCGGTTACCACATATTGATGGTATTTTATTTTTGATCGGTTGCACAAGTCATAGGATCGGTTACCAATTACTAAGACTTGTTGCACCTATTACAAGGATCGATTCCACATACTTGTGATCGGTTGCACCTCTTACTAGGATCGGTTCCCTAATGTCTAGAGTTGGTCATACCAATTACAACATATCGATCATACCATCTCAGGTGATTACTTAAGATCAGTTTCACTAATAAAAGTCATACCAATAGTAAAGTCAGGCATTGTGAATAGTTTTACCAAGATACATAAACAAGTTATGAGCGGTTATACTAAACACACATATTGGTAATCCAAAGATTTTCACTGAATAACAATACCAATAAGCCTAGCGATTTCCCTTTCGATTCACAAAACAAGTTTATGAATTGTACTTCCTTTAACCGAATGTAAAACATTGTTTCCTAGGACAAAATATTCACTCATACCCATACATAATCACAATAGAATTCATACGATTATGTCGATGTATTATATATGAAGTTCAAAAGATAGACGTTATACTTCGTGTTGTAATTTCTTAATACTATGTCTAACTAGAGTATAATCATTCACAGCTTCGCAGTTATGTTTTCAATATGCACGACTTGAAAGATACGTTAGGAATGAAACAGTTCAAGTCAAATATTAGTAACCTCAAGTGGAAGGATGATGTCGTCGTTGTAGCTCTTTACTTCTTCACATTCTTCATGTCTTCACGTAATACTTGTAAGTCTCATATCCTAGTAACTTTCTAGCTAACCTATACGAAGTTGACTCTAGTAAATAATCAAGCGACTCTTTAAATGAGTTTTGATTCACTAAAATATGACAACCAAACTTGACATACCAACGCTTGGTGGGTTCAACCGGGAAATGCTCTAACAATCTCCCCCTTTGTCAATTTTAGTGACAAAACTCTTACATCATATGGATAAACAAATTACAAGAATTTATTACACATACGCTTGATTCCAAGTTTCAACAACACAATAATCTGTATACATTCAATCGATAAATGTCGTTGTTGTCATTATAATAACAAAGCTAATACACCCCATAAAGGTATGATAGGTAGATTTTCAATCTGCACGTCTTTGTTATTCCCTTTGTAGTTAAGATAACCACAAGTATCAATATGATATGTTACTCCCCGTTAGTCTATGCTTTACTCTTTTGTTAGATATAACGTTTAAGAACCATTGTACTTTCCTTAGCGATACCAAATCACTTGTTTACTCCATATATTTCTCCCCCTTTTTGTCACAAAATGACAAAGGTGCGAGCAAATAAAAGACAAACCGAAAGGATCTTACAAATCTTAAAAGACTTGCAACCTATAAGAGTTAAGCACGAGGGTTCCACACACCATTTCAGATAACCAATATCAATACCGAAACTACAAAGTAATTTTGTTTTGATATGTTACCAAGGAAACAATTACCCGAAGCAATTTTCCCTAATAGTTTAGCAAACCAAAAATTGACTAAGCACCTTATTTATTTTGCTAAACCGATTGTACAAATACAATCGCTTGTTCGATAAGACCAAAATAAAGATCAGAATTAACTCTATTTTTCTCATCAGGTTCTAATTATTTAAATAATAACTTAGACCTTTCACTTTTAAACAAGACAAGTACTAGGTTAGTTAAGTAACATTTCTTGTTAAGGCATTCGATTAGACTTGATTAATCTAAACCTCCACTTTGATAAGTCTGACTAAGATCAGAATTAACTTAGTTTCTCTTATACAAAATCGAATTGGACAAAACAATTGACCCCGAAACCCTTTTTTTTAGGCCATAAACAATTCATACAAACCAAATAAATCAACTTGCATAATTATTTACCTCAACCGGAAGCAATTGAAACAAAGATAGACATTAAAGTACCGCAATTTTTTAGCCTAAACAATTGATACCAAACAATAAAGCAAGATAACAATAGTTTTTCTTAACCGGAAACAATTGAATCACACACATACATCCATACACAAGTAATGGAATAAACATCAATTGTACCGAAATTTTGTTAAGCAAAAGCAATAAATATATGCAATAAAATCAGGCTTTTCTTAAACAGGAAAACGATTAACTAACAAATTTGTTACCTCAAGTTCCGCATCCTCTTCACCCCCAAAAGATATATCATTAAGCGAAAGTTCACAAAGAACTCTCCCCCGTTGTGTTGTCATCCTCTTGCAAGACAAAAGAACAACAACAAGGACCAACCTTACCAGAGAAAGGTTGAAAATCGGTTTTAACTAATGCAATGCAAAAGTTGAAACCCCGAAACACATATGCTTTATGCTAAACCAAAAATGATTCAACATATTGTGACTTTTTCATATTAGTTTCAATCAGAATCCCTTATGATCCTTTGATAAAGCCTACCAACATGGGCTAGAACTTAATCCTGCTAAACCAAAAAGTCACCCAAACCATAAAAGTGCACACCAATGAGATCGAATATTAAGGTTATGAAAACCGAAATCAAACATCTCATAAACACATAACAATAACATAAAACAATCAAGCACAAGCTATGTAATCGAAAACTATCAGAGGAAAAATTATAAAATAATAATTTTATTCATAAATAATAGATAGTTTTATTCAAAATAGAATTATTGAAATAATCAAAAACTAATGTCTATTTTTTTTAACAGATTTTCAAAGTGTTGATGGGGAAAAACGGTTCGCTGGTTTTCTAGGGAACGAAGAAACGATCGAGCGATCGAAGACTCCTCAACCGAGCAAACTGCCTAACCTCAAACAGATGCACTACACATGAGTTCTTTTAGGTTCGAGAGATCAATCTGTAGGACTCCGGCCTAAACCAAGTCAATGGCCGTTCTAGAGTCAATTCGGTCACAAAGAGGGAAGACGGTTGATCTGTAGGAGGGAAGCTGAGAAGTGTATGAGATCAATGGTAATATGTGAATGTGTTGTGGGTTTATGCAAATGATGAATAAGTTTGAATGATTGAAAGAGTGTTGGTCACACGATTCTTAGTTAGACGATGAATTGTCTGTTTAATATCTCGCGGATTTTATGTGTTTCTATGTGTTTTTCGTTCTTGTCGTCTCTCTTTCAATCATGGACTCAGAGACTTATTTATATTGTCGGAAAGTGTAAACACATTGATCTGCAGTAAGTGTGACGGTTTCTCGAGTGAAAGAGTGGGAAAGTAGGAAATCGTGGTTTCACCAGTTCCTCATACGTGAGAGGGTTGGTTGATTGTCCACCCACTACTTTGCTAACTCCGTCAACTACTTGCACGACTTACTCACATTTCTCATTGTGTATGAACACACATGTTGTAGACCGCCAGACCAAAACCCTAATGGATATCCCCCATGTGACGTGATTGATTGTATCATGAACGTGGATTTGACTAGTCAGTCGTTTGATTTGATTAGACGATGGTTTTAAGTTTTGTTTAGTGGAGCACGATAGTCGAATGATCTATGACTCATGAATTGAACATGTCTCTTGGGACGTGGTTCTCTGAATAAGTGATGTTGATAGTATTGCTCCAGAAATTGATTGATAAATTACTGAATATGAACCGAGTGTCTGAGAAAGTATTGCTCATTCGATAAATTACTGAATTTTGATAGATGGATCGATACTTGAGTATTTGAGAGAGTATTGCTCGTTCAGTGAATTATTGAATATTGATAGTTGGATCAATATTCAAACAATTGAGCAAGTATTGCTCATTTGATGGATTATTGGTAGTGTGACCAAATAATAATTAATAAAAATATTGGCAGGGCCGAATATTATGTAATAATTTAGATGTTGATGGATCAATCATAAAATTATTAGTGTTTGAACTACTCAGAATTGTGGTTCAGCGTTTGTTCGAAACCCTAATTTTCGATCAATTGTTCGTCAGTTAATGATTTACTGAAAATAGGCTATTGAGTAAAGGAGGGACCGACCACATTGGATGAGGGACGACCATGTGGTGCCAAAATGCTCGAGTGAGCGTGCTCCAGGGTCCTTTGTTGACCGGTTGGTTAAAGAATGATCAAATGCTAGTGTTGATCATTTATTAGAATAGTGCTCGAGCGAGCGTTAGGCAGTAAAACCTAATTGTGTAGAGATGAGGGACCGACCAAGATGGCATGGACCGGCCCTTGGTGGTTGCGGGACCAGTTTCCAGTCGTTTGAGCGAGTCCTAAGTTTGTTGGAGAGAGTTTGGACCCAATATGAGCGATTGCTAGCAAATTAGGTCAAAATTGTGAGAATATGTGGGACCGGCTCCTTGCAAGCTTTAGGGCCGGCCTTGGTCAGTCAAGGAGCGTGCCCGTGTCACCACAGTGTCCGTGTCTCAGTCCTGAGAGTTTTGGTATTTTCTGGCGATTGTTCGAGCAACATTTTGAATTTTCAGAAAAGTTTGATCTTGACTGAAACTCTCGATTTTGCTCGAATGAGCAATAAGAACTTTGCGCATGCGACAAATCATTTAAAAATATTAAAGTAATAATATTTTAATTTTGACGTGGGAAGCCTGTGGTCGGTCAACCGTTTGACCTTTTGCCTTTTCCATGGTTTGAGCAATATTTGAGAAAATATTGAAAAACTAGGGTTTTCGGTCAAACGATGGAGTTCCATGAGATGATGGAAATAATAATATGTGAAAATAAGGAATTGTGAGGTGTGGGACCGGACAAGGCTAGGGCATGGCCGGCCGGCTAGGTGTCCCGGTCCCGTGACACCTTTTCCCTATTTTTGTTCGATGAAAGCATGGAAACCCAAGAGTTTCTCACAAACGAGGGAGTTTGCTCAAGTGAGGGAAACTCTGTGAGATGAGGGAATCTCTGTGAGATGAGAGAGAAAATAAAAAAATATTAGTGAAAATAAAATAAGGGAGGGACCGGCCACGGCATGACCGGCCGGCTGGTGGGCCCGGTCCCACGCCTTTCCTTATTTTATTAATTATTGTTTTATTTCCATGGGTCGTTCGTTTGTCCATACTTTGATAGTTCGTTCGTGTGTTTGGGTGCTCGTTTGTGCATTATTTGTCGATTACACAACCACCATTTTCTCAGGACTTACACGATGACGGTCAGACGCCCAGTTGTTGAGTATTTATTACTAATTTATAAAATTCAGTGGAGAATGATTCATGAAACTGGGTAATAAAAATGAATAGTTGTTTATTATCAACCCATAGGATCAGCCGTGGATTTGACTATGGATTCAGAATAATAAAATTATCTATTACCATTCCATGGGATCGGTCGTGGATTCGATCATGGAATCAGAGTAATGAGATAAAATAGATTATCTTCTAGGAATTCAGTGGTGAATGTCACAGTAGACTTAATCTATTGTAGAATCGAGATATGAGATAGTTGAAGCATCATACTCGTTCTGAAAGGTGCATAGTCAGGGAACAACGTGCAGCGTTGTTAACGTCCTGAAGGCGTTTTTCCCTCACAACAAATAATTATGTATGGAGAACCGCCTGAATCTATACACGGTCTCTCTATATAGTCAGGGAACAGCGAATGAGTGTCGCCGACGTCCTGAAGGCGTTTTTCCCCCTCAACAAACAATTATGTATGGAGGATCGCCCAATCGTTCTTCTATGTAGAGGCAGGTCTCTCTATGTAGTCAGGGAACATCAAGTGTCGCCGACGTCCTGAAGGCGTTTTTCCCTCTCAACAAACAATTATGTATGGAGGACCGCCTAATCTTTCTTCTACATAGAGAGGCACGATGAAATGCGCATAATCGAATGCTCAACAAGTGGGAGGCCTTTCGAGAATCATATTCATCGTGGCTCTGAGAGGTACTCGATCAGAGATCGTGAAAATGGTTCACGAATCGTAAAATACATGAATCGTCACATGCATTCCTGAAGTCGGGTCAGAAACATGCAGTATCATGATTTTACGATTTTAGCCCTTTGCTGAAAATCCACCATTAACATTAAGTCCCCTGCTTAGTGAGGGACAGGCATGTTCCGCAGTAATCATTAGATGGTGATTTTCCAGTTAAACGAGATAAGTAGTCGGACTTAGTCGTGCAAAGGTATTCTCAGAATCCCTGATCTGCTCCAATGGTGTCATGTACGAGCAAACCATAGATAAAGATCCTGACATGTGACAGAGTGTCATCCCATGGTCACGGAGAGACGAGGCACTGCTAATTCGGATGGTAAGACATTCAGTTTTGGCCGGTTTAGCGTTTGCGGGCCCAGGCCCAAAAAAGGAAACCCATGTTTATTAGGTTTTGGAAATAAAATTGATATAAAAGGGAAGAGACCCTAAAAAATTTATTTTATTTTCCCTAAGTGACCGACCACCCACTTTCATCTCACGCCCGTGAGTTTTTTTTTTTTTCTGACATTCGTCGGCACAGACCATCATTCCACCGCCGACAGAATTCCGGCCGACACCGACCAAGGTAAGCCGAAAACTTTTTTTTTACGTGAGATATTAGCTCACGAAACAAAATTTTGTTTACGTGATTTGCACACGTTTATTATTTTTATGCCTCAAAATTTATGTAAACTTAAATTTCAATTTCCAGCAAATTGTTAGACGTAAATAATTTTTGGTAAAATGTTGGTTGTGTGGGTTTTGTGATTTAATAGTGTATGCACAAAACCAATGAATGTTTACCCAGTGGAGGGTTAAAATATGTGGATAGTACATATGACAGGAGCTTCATGAATTATTCGTAGTTTTATGAAAATCATGTTATGACTTCAAATAATGAATTTTATTCGTCTCTGCAGGTTTCAAGAAACGAACAAATTTTAAGGATTTTGCGTTGTAATCACTACAATTAGTGAAATTATAAACAGGTAAGAGTTGGATTGTTACCGCTTTAGCGCATTTTGTGGAATGTTGGTTTTGACTGTTCCACACTTTTAGCGACAGATAATGACAACTTCCAGCAACGACTGTTCCTTTGACTCTTCTTGCGATTGCCCTGACATCAGTAAGGCAGAGATGAGGACTTCTGCAACAGAGACGCGTGCTAAAGTAACTTAGTCTTTGAAAAATTCCAAAAAGTTGGTATATGGAATGTCTCTTGATCATCTGAGGATTGCTCGTGATGGATTTATAAAGAGAAAATCCGAAGATGAAAAGCTAGCAACTTATCAGCAGAAACGGCGTCAACTTCAACAGGCAAGGCTAGCGGCTAAGGATGATGTTCAACCTCATGTTGATGGCGTAGCTTCTGACTCAGATGCTGAGGAAAGTGAACCCGTCTGGCAACCTCTTGAGCGCAAGATCAGACCACATGTTCCCGGCCTGAGGGTCGAACGATTGGCCAGAGCTGATCTTCAAGCTGAATATGAAGAAGATGATTACTTGGACGTAATGTATGGTGACCCTGAAGACCAATTAGAAGAAGTCCCCAGTAAGGGTTTTGATGATGATCATGGAGGAGAGCTTGAAGAAAATTCCATGGATGATGATGATCGTGAGTCCGATGACCCTGATGATTAGTCTTACTCATAATCGATTGTTTTATTTCTCGTTGAAGTAGACGTTCTTGTGATCATTTGAGAAACTTATCTGTATTGATATTGTCTTAAGAATTATTATTGAATGACAACTCTTTTACTATATATCTTGCTTACTTATCTTACTCCTTTGATCAAACAAAATCCACGAACATTCATGTGTAGAAAGTATAATCCCCGGTGGACTGTCATTTGTTTGTCTTTTGACAATGTTGAAATGCAGATGTTGTATGAGTCGTAGAAACATGTGATGCACACGAACGACCGTCTTTAATTAGGGTACTTTTGACGTAGTCATATGTTATCAGTCCCCAGCATGACTACTTCTCTTCGCACCGTAGAAATCGTAATTGATTTGACTATCTGCAGAAGATAAGTATCCACCGTGTCTTATGTGCTGATCTTCTAGACTTAGGGTTTCTCTATTTATACAACGTATCTTCTTCTGATCTGTATATTATCAGGAGAAATTTTGATCACGATCATACCTCTCATCATCATGTCTGGCAGCAGTGCTTCTTCTCAAAATGATTCTTTGGCCAAGCGTGGGATTGGAGTGTCCATCTCGGTAAGTTGTCACGTTTTTTTTTTCTTTTCTTCACTTAATCAGGATGACTAATCATAGAAAATGATTTTTCGTAGGATAATTAGGGGAATCGTCTTTCCTCTTCTTCTTACAGTTTAAGTCCCAAGCGGACCGCCAAAGCTCCCACTCGATACAGGTCAGATCATGTTGAAGATGGGACATCCGTGAGTAATCTCCATGAGTTTTTAACTGAAACTTTCTTACGCTCGACCGATTATCCAATCTTTACTGAAATTGAATACTGGTTAATATTTTACTGTCGTAGGTTGATGTTCATGTTGTTGTCGACGCTAGGAATAAAAAGAATGGGAAGTCCGTAGTTGTGGATGATGATGATGGTGGCAACGGTGCTGATGAAAACTCCACCAATTCCATGGAAGCTGAAACTAGAGTTCATGTTCGTGAGTACCCGACAGCTGGACTCCCGTTCGATACTCCAATGGTCAATGCTTGCCCAAACAATCAACTGGTTGGTAATTTTATCGTCCCAAAGTGTTATGCATCTCTATACACCAAGATTTGGAGGAGGTATGGACACATTGCTACTACTGAAGTATGGAGAGGTTTTCTGCCGACCCTTCTGACTACTGTCGTTGGATTATTGCCCATCATCGATGAGATGATCAGGATAAATTTGTGGGACGTCAAAAACCATGAGTTGCACAGATGGGATGACATGATTTAGAATTGCGAGACCCTGCGATTCAACATAAGCTGGCTTCGTCATCGGCTCGAGGTCATCAAGATTGATAGAGCGGCGGCTGCTGCTAACGTGATCTCTGCCATAACTGCTATCATGGAAGAGAAAAGAGCACTTGCTCTGGAGTCGGCAAGGGTTGAGAAAGTTGTACAGGATTTGAAGGTGAAGACTGAAAACTTTCAGAAGAGGATTGAAATGGCTTTCAGTAAAAATTATTTGTTGTTGGATGGTTTGCTCTTAGTGAGCGTTTGAGAGAGAGATTTTTTTTTTTTGAATAAAGTAGGTAGATTGATGGGTGAAAGAACTTTTCTGTTAGATTAATGAAATCTATTTCGAATTTCGAACGAATGAGCATGTTGCATACTTTTTGAAGGAATAAAAATTACATTGCGAAATTGAAATGAATGTTTAACGATCATTCAAGCATAATTTGCTTTGAGCCATTTGCCGTTGATGATGTTTCCTTCCACCCCTCCATTAACAACTAAGATTTTGTAGTATCCGCTAGATACTGCTTTGATGATCACATACGGTCCTTACCATTTTGGAGAGAACTTGGGAGCGGACATGTCTTGTTGAATATGTTTTGCTGTTTTCAGAACCAAATCTCATACTTGGAATGTTCGGGGTCTTACCATTTTGTTGTATGCCCTGGAGATTCTTTGTTTGTAAGCTTCCACATATTTTTCCACCTTGGACCTCCTTGACTCGAGCATGTCCAATTCGTAAATTCTCAAATTTGATACTTCAGCTTCGTCCCATTGCACTCCACTGGATGTTGCAATCCTTTCAGAAGGAATTTTGATTTCGGCTGGGAGTACAGCATCAGCACCATAGATGAGAGAATATGGTGAAGTCCCGATTGAGCTTCTTGGTGCGGTTCTGTAGGCCCACAGGGCCATTGGTAGTTCTTCATGCCACGTTCGAGGGTTATCGTGAACTGTTCGACTGAGATTCTGGATCAGAGTCTTATTGGTACTCTCCGCTTGTCCATTTTCTTGGGGGTAGTATGGTGTAGAGAGAACCTGTTTGATACCATATTCCTCGAGCAATTATCCAACATGTTTATTGACGAAAGGAGTTCTATTATCCGTGATGATATGCTTAGGAACTCCGAATCTACATATGATGTGTTCCTTGATGAAAGCCTCAATCGTGACTCCAGTGGTGCTTCGAAGAGGAATAGCTTCAACCCACTTGGTGAAATACTCAGTTGATGTGATGATGTATTCATGCTACTTTGAAGATGCTGGATTAATTTTGCCAATGATATCCAGTCCCCAGCTGTAGAAAGGCCATGGACTGCTCACAGAATGCAATGGGAGACAAGGAGTGTGAATGAGGTTGCCATGAACTTGGCATTGATGACATCTCTGAACGTAGGCAGTTGCATCGTCTTCCATGGTCGGCCAATAATATTTCTCATGGATCTGGAGAAATAATTTCTTCTTTCCTTGATGTTCTCCTTCGTGCATCTCTTTCAAGATTGTAGGAATTTCATGCCCAGCCAAGCATCTCAGTAGGTTTACACCAAAGCTTTTGCGATACAAAATCCCTTCTGAGTAGACAAACCGTTTGGCCCTTTGGGTGAGTTTGATTGCCTCTTTCCTCTCTGATGGTAAATCGTTATCACGAAAATATTTGATGTAAGGTTCTCTCCAATCCCCAGTATGGTGGACTGTCAGAACTTCCAGATGATGAGGTGGTGTCTGACAATTGGGACATGATCCTTGCAACATTCTTGAATGATCTTCTATGGAGGGCCAGTAATACCCGAGCATTTGAAGCCTCCTGTAAAGTGTGACCACTAGGGTTTGTTCGCATACTTCCTCATGTATACGCTTGAGTTGCTCGCTCGCCTCTTCTTCTCCAAGGCATCGTGACAAAGACCCGTCAGGATTGCGATAATATAATGCCCCGTGTAGTAGAAAGAAGTTTTTCAACTCATTAAGGCTAATCTTCCCTTCTGTAAGAGAACTGCTCAATTCATGGATGATGGGTGATCGCCATTTGTTCGCTCGGGTGTCATTGACTTGCGAAAGCCATGTAGATGATACAGAACGTCTTTGCACCGTGATAGATTTCTCTGACCCCTCAAACTGTAATTTGGATGCAAGAGTCGCTAGACAGTCAGCATGTTTGTTGTTGGTGCGACCGGTATGGACGATAGTTGCATCAGAAAACTGAGTTAATAGTTGTTGTGCATCGGCCCTGAATGGGGAAAGTGTTACTTCTTTGAGAGAGTACACGCCATTCATTTGATTGACCAACAACTTCGAGTCTGCTCTTATCTCCAGGTGCATTGCTCTTGCTTGCTTGGATAAGGATAACCTTAGGAGGAAGGCTTCATATTCCGCTGAATTGTTGGTGCAGTGGAAGTCCAGCTTGAACGAATGTGAGAATACTTCATCGAATGGAGATACTAGTACAATGTCTTCTCCACCGGTATCTCTGCTCGGAGTGGCGGATTCATCGATGTACAATAACCATGTTTCTTCCTGAATGATTGAGATCTCTGGAAACTCACCGGGCACTTCTTCATGCAGCATTGTGATGTCTTCTCCAGGAAAAGCAGCGAGTAAATCCACAACTTCTTTTCCTTTGATTGCTCTTGGAGGAACACATGCTATGTCAAACTCTGACATCTGAAGTAGACATTTTACCGGTCTTCCAATTAGGGCAGGTTTCGACAGTAAGAATTTTATGGGATCAGCCTTGGCCACCAGCACAACTCTGTTTGACAGTAGGTAATGCCTAAATCTTTGGATTGCATGAATTAGTGCTAGACATGCTCTTTCGGCTTTTGGGTATCGAAGTTGAGCATCCCTCATTGTACGACTGAAGTAGTAGATTGGACGTTCGATGTCTTCTTCGTCTTCTTGAGCGAGAAGTGCTCCGATAGCAACATCACTGGAAGCCGTATAAAGTATCAATGGACGTCCTTGCACTGGAGATTTCATGACAACATGTGATAGCAGTATCTGTTGTATCTTCTGGAATGCTTCTTGTTGAACGGTCGTCCATACAAAATTTGCTCATTTCTTCAACAGAGGAGTGAATGAAGCAATGAGTTGAGCCAGCCCAGGGATGAAGCGTCGAATGTAATTCACCTTGCCCATAAAACTCTGGAGCTCCTTCACAATGCGCGGAGGGGGCATGGTAGTAATAGCTTTTGTCTTGTCTGGATCGACTTTGATTCCTTCTGCAGTGACTAGGAACCCTTGAAATCTCCTGGAAGAAACACCGAAAACACACTTCAGAGGATTCGTCTTTAACTTGTATTCCCTGCATCTTTCGAAAACTTGTTTCAGAATATCTAGATGAGATGCTCGAGTTTTCGATTTCACTACCACATCATCAACATAGTCTTCCACCTGCTTATGCATCATATCATGGAATATTGCAGTCATGGCTCGTTGATAAGTGGCTCCTGCATTCTTCAATCCGAAAGGCATCACCGTGTAGTAGAAGTTTCCAATGGGAGTCTGGAACGCAGTTTTGTTAGCATCATGCTCGTACATCTTGATATAGTTGTACCCGCTGTAACCATCCATGAACGAGAACATGTCGTGACCGCTGGTTGCATCGACGAGCATATCAATGTTGGGCAAGGGAAATTCGTCCTTCGGGCAACATTTGTTTAGGTTCCTGAAGTCCACACAACATCGAATTTGACCATTCTTCTTCTTGACTGGGACAATGTTTGTCAGCCATGTTAGATATTGAATAGGTATGATGAACCCTGCTGTTAGTAGCTTCTGGATCTCGATTTTGATGTGTTCCTCGACTTCATGTCTGAACTGACTAGGCGGTTGCTTGACACGTTTGGAGCCAGGAGTAATGTGCAGATGATGAGTGAACAATTTTTTATCTAGGCCGGGCATCTCCTCATACGTCCAAGCGAAGATATCTTGATACTATTTCAACAGACCTATCAATCCTTCTCATTCCTCTGGTGATAAAGTATATCTTGTTAGGATGGGTCTTGGATTCTCATCTGTCCCAATGTTGATAGTCTCAAGATCATCAGTGGTGGAATCCATGTCATCCTGTAGCTGCCATGGTGCATCTTGAATTTCTTCATCGAACAATTGCTCGTTATGATATGATTCTTCAGGGTCGAGAGACTTTTCGTCGACCTCCCCTATTAATTGCTAATCCTTGCGTCGGAGGTAGATGACTCTTCCTTCTGCATCATGACTTGTTATAAAGTTGGATTTCTTACGATTCATACCTTGCTCCTAGTAACGCTTGAGTGGCGTGGCAGGTGGCTTAGTTAGCTTAACACCGGAAGATGATGGCCCGTCAGCAGCTTTCTCGATAGATTTCCAGCCTGGGAGCGGAGTACTATAGATCTTGCTTGGAGGTTCAGGGATGTTCTTTGGTGGTTCTAGGAACTCAGCATCGTAGACTGGAGCATAAGGAGACACTGAAGCTACAATACGGACAATCTTGTTGTTGAGCAAAGCTTTCATACATTGATGGTATGTCAAAGGAATGACCTTGTTATCATGGAGCCACGGTCGCCCGAGTATAATATGATAGTCATGATCTTTCTCGATCACATGAAACTTGACAGTGGATTGAATCGACCCTACTTTCAGATCCACATAGACGTACCCGTATGTATGAATCTGACTTCCTTCAAAGCCGGCAATTAATATGGATGATGGACGATCTTGCTTTCCGGAACTTTGGCCTCCTTGAGAGTCTTCATAGTGATGATATTTGTAGAAGCGTCTGTATCAATGAGAACTCTCTTGAATTCATAACCCTTGATAGAAGCAGTTACAAACAGGGCTCGGTTATGTCCTTATTCCGCCATTCGGTCTTCTTCAGTGAAGGTGATGTTGTTGATCGAATGTTCGGATGTCGTGGACACTTCCTCAACTGATAGAGATGACGGAATTATCTACACATCGGATGATATCTGATTGAGTGCAGTAAACGTGTTTGTATGCTGATCCCTGGAGAAGTGCAAGAGTTCACACAAGTTTTCAATTAGATGTGAAACTTCCTGATCCACCGGATTCTCATAAGTGGTGAAACTGTTGGTTTGAGGAGGATCATCAGTTAAGGGATTTGGACGCTCCACAATCTCTGCTCCCAAAATTCTTGTCACGTGTACCAAGCAAGTAAACAGGTTGTCAATTTCTCCCTTTAACCGGTCCACATTTCTTGACAAATTTTCTTGTCTCCATGCTAGTTCAGCCAAAATTGGGACTTCTCCATCGATTGATCCAACAGATACGAATGGGGAGGTAAAATACGAACGCTCATTGTAACCGAAACTACTTGAAGGAACGTGAGGAACATTACCATTTGAGAGATTCTGGCTAGGATTTGGAGTAGTTGAATTAGTCCTAAGACCAACCATCTTTGTTAAGGCTTGAGATTGCAACCGAGAGATTAATCTCCCACTGTGGTCGCCAATCTGTTGATGGGGAAAAATGGTTCGCAAGTTTTCTAGGGAATGAAGAAACGATCGAGCGATCGAAGACTCCTCAACCGAGAAAACTGCCTAACCTCAAACAGATGTACTGCATGGAATATCTTTTAAGTTCGAGAGATCAATCTGTAGGATTCCGGCCTAAACCAAGTCAATGGCCGTTCCAGAGTCAATTCGGTCACAAAGAGGGAAGAGGGTTCATATGTAGGAGGGAAGTTGAGAAGTGTGTGAGATCAATGGTACTCTGTGAATGTGTTGTGGGTTTCTGCAAATGATGAATAAGTTTGAGTGATTGAAAGAGTGTTGGTCACACGATTCTTGGTTAGACGATGGATTGTCTGTTCAATATCTCACGGATTTTATGTGTTTCTGTGTGTTTTTCGTTCTTGTCGTCTCTCTTTCAATCATGGACTCAAAGACTTATTTATATTGCCGGAAAGTGTATACACATTGATCTCCAGTAAGTGTGACGGTTTCTCGAGTGAAAGAGTGGGAAAGTGGGAAATCGTTGTTTCACCAGTTCCTCATACTTGAGAGGGTTGGTTGATTGTCCACCCACTACTTTGCTAACTCCGTCAACTGCTTGCACGACTTACTCACATTTGTCATCGTGAATGAACACACGTGTTGTAGGCCGCCAGACCAAAACCCTAATGGATATCCCCCATGTGACGTGATTGATTGTCTCACGAATGTGGATTTGACTAGTCAGTCGTTTGATTTGATTAGACGATGGGTCTAAGTTTTGTTTAGTGGAGCACGATAGTCGAATGCTCTATGACTCATGAATTGAACATGTCTCTTGGGACGTGGTTCTCTGAATAAGTGATGATAGTATTGCTCCAGCAATTGATAGATAAATTACTGAATACGAACCGAGCGTCTAAGCAAGTATTGCTCATTCGATAAATTACTGAATATTGATAGTTGGATCAATATTTGAGCATTTGAGTGAGTATTGCTCGTTCAGTGAATTACTGAATATTGATAGTTGGATCAATATTCGAGCAATTGAGCAAGTATTGCTCATTCAGTGAATTACTGAATATTGATAGTTGGATCAATATTCAAACAATTGAGCAAGTATTGCTCATTTGATGGATTATTGGTAGGTGACCAAATAATAATTAATCAAAATATTGGCAGGGCTGAATATTATATAATAATTTAGATGTTGATTGATGGATCAATCATAAAATTATTAGTGTTTGAACTGTTCAGAATTCTGGTTCAGCGAGCGTTTGTTCGAAACCCTAATTTTCGATCAATTATTCGTCAATTGATGAATTACCGAAAATAGGCTATTGAGTAAAGGAGGGACCGACCACATGGGATGATGGACGACTATGTGGTGCCCAAGTGCTCGAGTGAGCGTGCTCCAGGGTCCTTTGCTGACCGGTTGGTTAAAGAATGATCAAATGCTAGTGTTGATCATTTATTAGAATAGTGCTCGAGCGAGCGTTAGGCAGTAAAACCTAATTGTGTAGAGATGAGAGACCGACCAAGAGGGCATGGACCGGACCTTGGTAGTCATAGGACCAGTTTCCAGTTGTTTGAGCGAGTCCCAAGTTGGTTGGAGAGAGTTTGGACCCAATATGAGCGATTGCTAGCAAATTAGGTCAAAATTGTGAGAATGTGTGGGACTGGATCTTTGCAAGCTTTAGGGCCGGCCTTGGTCGGTCAAGGCAGTGTGCCCGTGTCACCACAGTGTTCGTGTCTCAGTCCTGAAAGTTTTGGTATTTTCTGACGATTGTTCGAGCAACATTTTGAATTTTCAGAAGAGTTTGATCTTGACTGAAACTCTCGATTTTGCTCGAATGAGCAAGAACAACTTTGCTCATGCGACAGATAATTTGATAATATTAAAATAATAATATTTTAATTTTGACGTGGGAAGCTTGTGGTCGGTCGACCATTTGACCTTTTGGCTTTTCCATGGTTTGAGCAATATTTGAGAAAATATTGAAAAACTAGGGTTTTCGGTCAAACGATGGAGTTCCATGAGATGATGGAAATAATAATATGTGAAAATAAGGAATTGTGAGGTGTCGGACCGGCCAAGGCTATGGCATGGCCGTCCGGCTAGGTGGCCCGGTCCCGTGACACCTTTTCCCTATTTTTGTTCGATGAAAGCATGGAAACCCAAGAGTTTCTCACAAACGAGGGAGTTTGCTCAAGTGAGGGAAACTCTGTGAGATGAGGGAATCTCTGTGAGATGAGAGAGAAAATAAAAAAATATTAGTGAAAACAAAATAAGGGAGGTACCGTCCATGGCATGATCGCCGGTTGGTGGGCCCAACCCCACGCCTTTCGTTATTTTATTAGTTATTGTTTTATTTCCATGGGTCGTTCGGTCATCCATACTTTGATAGTCCGTTCGTGTGTTTGGGTGCTCGTTTGTGCATTATTTGTCGAGTACACACGCACCATTTTCTCAAGACTTACACGATGACGGTCAGACGCCCAGTTGTTGAATATTTATTACTAATTTATGAAATTCAGTCGGATAATGATTCATGAAACTGAGTAATAAGATGAATAGTTGTTTATTATCAACCCATAGGATCAGCCGTGGATTGGACTATGGATTCGGAATAATAAAATTATCTATTACCATTCCATGGGATCGGCCGTGGATTTGACTATGGAATCAGAGTAATAAGATAAAATAGATTATCTTCTAAAAATTCAGTGGTGAATGTCACGGTAGAATTAATCTATTGTAGAATCGAGATATGAGATAGTTGAAGCATCACACTCGTTCTGAAAGGTGCATAGTCAGGGAACAACGTGCAGCGTTGTTAACGTCCTGAAGGCGTTTTGCCCTCACAACAAACAATTATGTATGGAGAACCGCATGAATCTATACACGGTCTCTCTACATAGTCAGGGAACAACGAATGAGTGTCGCCGACGTCCTGAAGGCGTTTTGCCCTCTCAAAAAACAATTATATTTGGAGGGTCGCCCAATCGTTCTTCTATGTTGAGGCAGGTCTCTCTATGTAGTCAGGGAACAACAAGTGTCACCGACATCCTGAAGGCATTTTCCCGTCTCAACAAAAAATTATGTATGGAGGACCGCCTAATCTTTCTTCTACATAGAGAGGCACGATGGAATGTGCAACATCGAACGCTCAGCAAGTGGGAGGCCTTTAGATAATCATACTCATCGTGGCTCTGAGAGGTACTCGATCAGAGATCGTGAAAACGGTTCACGAATCGTAAAATACATGAATCGTCACATGCGTTCCTGAAGCCGGGTCAGAAACATGTAGTATCATGATTTTACGATTTTATCCCTTTGCTGAAAATCCACCATCAACACAAAGATCATCTTCAATTTCCTCAAATTTTTCAGGATCTTTATCAACAATATGTCGACTGATATCTCGTATTCTGCACACAGTACCTGATTATGTTTACATGCTAAAGCATTAACCTTTCGATTAATATTCCGAGCATACTCCCTATTACCGATTCCAAGTTTAATCAACTTTCTTTGGTTACGGATAACAGTTCTTTGTAGTGCTGCCTGTCTATGATGTGTTTCGATAGTACTGAGGAGGACTTGACGAAAATTAATAATATCAATCTTAGCATCCAAACTATTTTGGACAAGGAGATGAGTTATATCTTCCTTTTCGTTTTCTTTATCTTCACAACCAGATTTACTGAAGGTATTATCAAGATGAATAACTTCATTAGAAGTCATTCCCCTCAAGGCTTTCAGAAGTTTTGCTCGAGATCTAGTTTGAGGATACATCATGTGACCATAGGATCTCAGATAATGTGAGTTCATATATTCGAGAAACATTTAACACATTCCAAACATAGGAGTCAGCCTTGAATAAATATTTCTGACCAGATTTGAAAAGATTTTCGCATCTATTGTGTTAGAAAATCATAAAGATTCTTTAGAAAGAATCAACCTTTTAGATCACGTATCTAAAACTGCTTTAGATACGGAAACTTATCATGTTCACACAAGTTGTTTGTAAGACAACTTCTCTATGGAGACAAATTAAACATCTTCAGGTAGATTGTGTAAACTCTCCATGTTAAATAGGAGATTATTGACAGGATACAGATAGCCCAGATATACGTGCTTCCTCACATCAGTAGATTGGGCATTGTAAGAATGCACATTCCAACGCAATTAAGCGTTGGGGTGAGGATCTTCCTCACCAAATACCTTTTGAGGAATTTGTTCCTTCTTACTTTTAGGGACATTATCATGTTCCCTTTTTTGGGTTTTGAATCCATCCTCTTCATTAGGAATATTGCGAGATGTTATATCCTTGATTACATCTTGTGCCCAGGACGGTATGTTCCTTGAACTTGAACCCGTGTGGTCTAGATCTGCCATCCGACAAATTGCTGATGTCTTTTGTTTAAGACAATATATATGTCCTCTTAAGGTATCCATTCCTTGTTGGAAATGTTTTTCTAAACACTTGTCTAGATATACCTTTCGACATGTCTTTGTAAGAAAATATTCAATAAGGATCTTATTCCTTATTTGTGAATGCTCCGGCGATTGTGCAAGAATTTCACACTGTAGTCTGTTGATGAACTTCGTTGCATAGAGCCGATTTTTGTTCCAAATAATCTGCCAGATTATTTTGAAGACTGAGTGTTTCTCGCTTTCCTTCACAAATTCTTGCATTCAATTGAACAATAAGTTCTAGGACATCATCTTGACTGTCAATGGTTGTTCCCTTTTCTGAATATTTTTCAACATGTTTGAAAAATCTTTCTAATACTTTACGAAATTCAGAACTTGGGAAGACTAGTTATGAGTGCCAAATATTGCATATTTCTACACCTTTTTATTGGCATTTAACTCATCTTTTGCGCTTTAAAATCACATATCATCCCAAATTCTTTATTTTCATTGTTTTCAAGAATAAATACTTGTACTAATTAATTTTGTGTTTTTAGGTACTAAATAAAGCTTGGAAGAATTAAGGAGACAAAAGAAGAGGAGAAT
Organism: Papaver somniferum; assembly: GCF_003573695.1. NCBI lineage: Eukaryota > Viridiplantae > Streptophyta > Magnoliopsida > Ranunculales > Papaveraceae > Papaver > Papaver somniferum. The sequence goes on from NC_039362.1 coordinate 80,343,038, forward strand.
TAGTGACAACGGAAGAGAGACAACAAAGCTCCAGTTGGGAGGCAGTGAAGACTGTCTTTTGCACCTCATCCGCAGGTGAAGAATGTTGCTTTCACGTCTCAAAACTAGAAGCAGGCTTGAGATTTTTATCCTTGAAGAAGACATGGGCTTAGAAGTATGAAATCCAAGATCCAAACCCGTCTTCATTATGAGCCGTCAGATTTGATGTATATCATTAGCAACCAAGGGCATCCAAACGTGTTTCATCAACATATGATGTATTCATCCAACACCGGAGCACCTGTTATTCACCTCCTATTCGAACAAGAGCCAAACAGTCCCTTTGTATGTTGTTCTTCTTATTTCCAGATTCTGCAAAACCTTCGCCTCTTTCTCTCCATCAATCACCTCCATCTCCGACCAACTCTGAGAACGACCAACCTATCATCCATCTTTTGCAATCAATCAACCTCCTAACCTCTATCTATCTCCATCATAGCTTCTTCTCCACATCAGTAACCCTAGAAGCTAGGGTTGATAGAGATAAGGCTAGGGTTAGCCTCAATAACTAAAAGCAAACATCAAATCAAGTGGTAGATAAGAAATTGCAGAAGGGGTTTGTCGGTAAACACAATTTAAGTGAGTGGTTGTTCTCTAATTTATCAATTCTAGTATTTTTTGAGAAGAAATTAAGGTATAAATAGGGCAATTGTTGTGTAACAAATCATCCAATATCATCTGGATCAGTTAGTTATCTTAATACATTTGTGTTCTAATCATCTTCATCATGTTCTAAATTCATATGCTAGGGTTTAGATGAAGCCCTTGATTGTATGCTAAGATAGTCAGTTTTCATGTTGTTGTTCTTGATGTGCTTAAATTGATTTAGGATTGATAGTTAGCTAATAGACCAAATGAACCTTTGATAAGTTGTACTATAAGAAGACAACTTATACTAGGGGTGAGTTAGGGAGATTGGTTGATAAGTCATTCATTAGATACCTCTCTGGAAGAAGATCTGTGCTTAATTGATGTATGAAGGATTAGTTAGCTTTTTGATCGAATGAGCCTGTGATAAGTTGTACTGTAAGAAGACAACTTATACTAGGGGTGAGTTAGTGAGAATAGTTGATAAATATTCCATTGTAATATTCCTTGAAAAGGAACAAGAACATAATTTGAATAAGTATTGCCTTAGCATAGGACTAGGGGGTGGATTCAAATGCCCTAGTGCTCTCTATCCTTTGTTTACAACCTGTTCTTACTTCTCTTTTTACAATTTGATTTATTACTTGTTCAGTACCAAAATCTTGTCGTATCGACACCAAACAAAACCCCTTGTTGTCACTCTCACTTTAAATCAGTATAATAAGACCATAGCTTCAACTTACACCCACCTTGTCCCTTAGGAACGACTCGTGCTTACCCTGTTTTACAGACTCGACACTGTATACTTGCAGTTAGCACAATTGTAGGCTTGTTTAAAGTTATGCCAACTAGTGAATCTAATCTCTTTTCACAATTAGAAACAGACGATTTTTCACTAGAGATTGGAGTCGGATCCAAAACATGTTTCATGAGTTTCAGATTCATTCTTTTCTGATCAGAAACCTGAATCTCAATAAAGTTATTAGTCATAGACTTTTTCTTTGATTTTTGAAAAGACTTACGAGACCAATTTCCATTGACCTTCTCTGAGATCTTATTCTCATTATCTTGACATATGTTAACTGAGTTCTTTATAAGTTTAGATTTGCTTTTTTTATTTTGACTCATATCTTATAGGTTGGATCGCACCAAACACAAATTGTTAGATCTTTTCGTGTTTGCCTGCTCTGATACAAATTGAAAAGACGAGGGTACTCAAAAATACCTCAATCTAAAACTTTTCCACCTATAAGTCTTTTATCCGAAAGTGATTGTCTATGGACTGAGTCGAGACAATACATCTAATCGGTTCACACTTCGTGTGATCGTCTATGGATACGAGATCGAGACAATACGACAACAAGATAACTTGTGTGATTGACTATTGATACAAGATCGAGACAATACCACAACGAAGTATGATTACTTGATAATAGGTTCGGACTTAACCAAACACAATAGGATTGCTATCAAGTAAATAGGAACTAACGTTTGTGTATTTTACTTCTAATTATAATAAAACAATTATAATTGCGGAAATAGAAAAGTAAAAGACACAACAAGATTTTGTTAAGGAGGAAACCGCAAATGCAGAAAAACCCCGGGACCTTGTCCAGAATTGAATACTCTCAGAATTAATCCGCTATACAAAATCTAAACCAACTTTGTATAGTTGAAACCAAGCAACTAAACCTATATTTCACCTAGTTCCCTCAGTATCCTTGTGCCTCCAACTTGTAATAAGTCACGCACTTGGAACAATTCCTTTGGTTTGTATTCTAAACAGTAAAGGAACAACAAATCTGTTCGGTAACAACTCTTTTCAAACAAGTGATATGAGTTTGACAAAAGGCTCTTCCGTTTATCCCAATAAACTCCTTTGTCAGGTTCTTAGATCTGTAGATGGGGGAAAACGATTTGCTAGTTTTTTAGGAAATTGAAGAGACGGACGTATTTCCGAGGCTCCTCAACCGAGCAAACTGCTTAACCTCAAACATATGCACTGCAGGGATTGCTTTAAGTTCGAGAGATCAATCTGTAAGACTCCGGCCTAAACCAAGTTAATGGTCGTTCCATAGTCAAGTCGGTCACAAAGAGGTAGATGGGTTGATTTGTAGAAGGGAAGCTAAGAGTTGCGTGGGATCAATGATGATCAAGGATTGTGGATGTGTTGTGGGTTTCTGCAAATGATGAATAAGTTCGAATCGTTGAGAGAGTGTTGTTCACATGATGATTCTTGGTTACACGATGGATTGTATGTTCAGTATCTCATGGATTTTCTGTGTCTTGTTCAATCATGGATTCAGAGACTTATTTATATTGTTAGAATAGTGAACACCTTGATCCCAGTAAGTGTGACGGTTTCTGGAGTGAAAGAGTGGGAAAGTGGGAGATCGTGGTAAAGTCAGTTCCATGTCGTGTGGAGACTTGACTGATCGTGCACCCACTACTTTGCTAACTCTTTTAACCGTTTACATGACTTACTCACATTTCTCGTCGTGGATGAACACACGTGCCGTAGGCCGCCAGACTAAAACCCTAATTGATATCCCCCCATGTGACGTGATTGATGTCTCACGAACATGTAGTCTACAAGGCAGGCGTATATTTGATTAGTCAATCGTTGACTATTAGACAGTGAGTCTAAGTTTAGTTGAATAGAGCATGAATGATTGAATGCTCAATGATTCATGGATTGAACATGTTAGACGTTCTTAGATATTGCTCGTCTGAGCAAATATTGTAAATTCGAGCAACTGAGCATCGATAAATTACTGAATACTGATAGTTTGATTAATATTCGAGCAGTTGAGCAAGTATTGCTCAATTCGACGAATTACTGAATATTGATAGCTGGATCAGTATTCGAGCAGCCGAGCAAGTATTGCTCAATTCGACGAATTACTGATAAATTACTGAATATTGATAGTTGGATCAATATTCGAGCAACTGAGCAAGTATTGCTCAATTCAACGAATTATTTATTGGTGACGTGACCTAATAAAATATTAATTAAAATATTGGTAGACTACCAAATATTATATAATTAATCCAGATGTTGATTGCTGGATCAACAGAAATTTATTAGTGTTTGAACTTGCTCAGAATGATAATTTATGGAGCGTTTGTTCGAAACCCTAATTTTTTTGATCAATTGTTCGTCAATTGATGAATTGTTGAAAATAGGTCATGAGTGAGGGAGGGACCGACAACATGGGATAATGGACGACCATGTGGTGCCCAAGTGCTCGAGTGAGCGTGCACCAGGGTCCTTAGTCGACCAGTTGGTGAAAGAATGATGATAAAATGCCGGTTTCATCATTAATTAAAATAGTGCCCGTGTGAGCGTTAGGTGATAAAACCTAATTATGGAGAAGTGAGGGACCGACCAAGGGGGCATGAAACCGGCCCTTGGTGGTCGTGGGACCAGTTGATGGTTGTTTGAGCAAATTCCAAGTTATTGAAAAGAGTTTGGACCCAATATGAGCAATTGAGCAAATTAGGTCAAAATTATAAGAATGTGTGGGACTGGCTCCTTGCAAGCCTTAGGGCCGGCCTTGGTCGGTCAAGGAAGCATGCCCGGGTCACCATAATTTCCGTGTCTCAGTCTTGAGAGTTTCGGTATTTTCTGGTGTGCGTTTGAGCAATATCTCGGATTTTCAGAAGAGTTCGATTTTTGACTGAAATTCTTGATTTTGCTCGAATGAGCAAGTAGGACTTTGCTTGTTTGATAAAAATTTGGAAAATATTGAAATAATAATATTTTAATATTTGGCGTGAGTATCCTAGTCGGTCATGTGACCATTTGAGTTTTTGGCCTTTTCATGGTTTGAGCAATATTTGAGAAAATATGAAGAAACCATGATTTTTGCTCAAACGGAAGAGTTTCATGAGATGAGGGAAATAATAATTATGAAAACAAGGGATTGCAAGGTGTGGGACCGGCCACGGATAGGGCATGGCCGGACGACTTGGTAGCCCGGTCCCACGACACCTTTCCCTATTTTATTATTTTTCATGAAACCGTGAATATATGGAGAAACCGTGAGTTTTGCTCAAACAAGGAAAGTTGCTTGAATGAAGGAGTTTTCATGAGTTCATGAAAATAAATAAAATAAGAAAAATAAAAGGAAGAGACGTGAGGGACCGTCCACGACGGCATGGTTGGCCGTCCGGTGGGCCCGGTCCCTAGGCGCCTCTTTTCTATTTTTTTATTATTATTTTATCTCTCCTGTTTTGTGTAGGATTCCTCATTTGTCCATATTTTCGAATGCTCGTTCATGCATTTGGGTGCTCGTACGTGCATCATTTTTGAGTACACTTGCACCATTTCATTGGGGCTTACTCGGTGATAGTCCAGATGCCCGATTGTTGAGTAATTATTACTAATTCATGAAATTCAGCGGAGAATGATTCATGAAACGGAACAATAATCATGAATTGTGCATCTATTACCAATCCATGAATCCAGCCGGGGAATTCAGGGAACATGGCAATGAGATGAATTGGTTATCTATTACTAATCCATCGAGTCAGTCGGGGATTCATGGAACGGAGTAATGAGATATAATATATTATTTTCTAGGAATTCAGTGGCGAATGTCACGGTAGAATTAATCTATTGTAGAATCGAGATATGAGATAGTTGAAGCATCATACTCGTTCTGAAAGGTGCATAGTCAGGGAACAATTGTGCAGCGTTTTTAACGTCCTGAATGCGTTTATCCCCCTCAACAAATAATTATGTAGGAGAGCCGCCTGAATATATACACGGTGTCTCTACATAGTCAGGGAACAACGAGTGTCGCCGACGTCCTGAAGGCGTTAAGCCCTCTCAACAAACAATTATGTAGGAGGACCGCCCAATCTTTCTTCTATGCAGAGAAGAGTCTCTATGTAGTCAGGTAACAACGAGTATTGTCGATATCCTGAAGGCGTTAATCCCTCCCAAAAAAAATTATGTAGGAGGACTGCCCAATCATCTTATTCTACATAGAGGTCATGATGAAATGCGCAGCATCGAACGCTCAGCTAGTGGGAGGCCTTTCGAGAATCATATTCATCATGACTCTGAGAGGAACTCGATAAGAGATCGTGAAACGGTTTACGGATCATAAAACATGAATCGTTACATGCGTTCCTGAAGTCGGGTCAGAAACATGCAGTATCATGATTTTACGATTTTGACCTTTGTCGAAAATCCACCATCAACAAGATCTATCTCTTAACAACTACCAAAGTAATTGTCTAGACTATGCAATCAATACTCTTAATCACAAAGAAATATATTGATGCTGATCTACTCAACTAATCAAGCAAGGTTATCACAAAGATAAACCGATTACAGTTGGATCCCCAGCCGATCAAGTTTTGTACACACCAAAGATTATGAACTCAAATAAGAAATATTCTTTGTCTTCAAATCTTTTTAGATCTTCAATAAACACCTGCACACAAACAATTGAATCTCTTGTGATCAATCACACACAGAACGGAGTCTGTTAGTGATGGATTATTACAAGACGTCTTTAGATCTACAAACAGTTCTAAAGATCCCCGTCGACACTTCGACCTAGTTTGAGTGAATCTTATATTAGAAGAGATGATTCTCAAGCATAAATAAACTAGGTGCAATCAAAGTTCAACAACCGTTAGTTAATCAAATCAATCGAAAACTAATAATAAACTGCAATTATCTAGTTTCCCACCAACGGTACTCGTAGAGATTCCCAATCCCAAAGAAGTCTTTAAAACAAGCGGTCATAAGAGATTTCACCTAATTAGGGTACTTTCCTCTCCGAATAGACGGCTCCAGTAGTAACAACACAACTAGGTAGTTTTGCTGGATCTAAGGATTAGTTTGCTCGAAATGCAAACTTCAATATTTATAGACCAAGGAAGTTTGGACACCAAGGAATTTCCAAAACCGAATATTCTCAAAGATATGCAATAAAGGCAAATACGGTTTTCATAATTCCTGGAAATGCTCTGTCCAACTATTGACCGAAATCTGAGTAGAAAATCTCCAATTAGTAAATGCACATTACCAATTTTTATTTTCTAAAGATATGCATTAAATTGCTGGAAATTAAAAGCATGTAAAACCTAAAAACCTTAATTAAAAGATTCTCAATTTATTTCGATCCGGGATTCTCCTTTAGGTATTAAGAAATATATTTGAACAATAAAAGATAAGAGTTACTACACATGTTCAAAGTATCTCGACATGTTTACTTTGTAAATCCTTTTTCATATTTATAATATTGGAACCGATTTGTCACACTTCCAAACAAGTTTAGAATTGGTTCATCTGACTTCCAAGAACTATGTGATTGATTATCTAATCAAATCACCATTGATGGGTTTCACGGTTCTACCAAAACACAAAGCTTCGGTTATACCTCCATATGGTTACTAGGATCGGTCACACTAGCTTTCCAAAAGATGGTTGACTAGGTACTAGGATCGGTTACCACATATTTATGGTATTTTACTTGTGATTGGTTGCACAAGTCATAGGACCGGTTACCAATTACTAAGACTTGTTGCACCTCTTACAGGGATCGATTCCACATACTTGTGATCGATTGCACCTCTTACTAGGATCGGTTCCCCAATGTCTAGAGTTGGTCATACCAATTACAACATATCGATCATACCATCTCAAGTGATTACTTAAAATCGGTTTCACTAATAAAAGTCGTACCAATACAAAAGTCAGGCATTGTGAATAGTTTTACCAAGATACATAAACAAGTTATGAGCGGTTATACTAAACACACATATTGGTAATCCAAATATTTGCAATGAATAACAATACCAATAAACCTAGAGATTTCCCTTTCGATTTACAAAACAAGTTTATGAATTGTACTTCCTTTAAACGAATGTAAAACATTGTTTCTTAGGACGAAATCTTCACCCATACCCATACATAATCACAATAGAATTCATACGATTATGTCGATGTCTTACATAAGAAGTTCAAAAGATAGACGTTATACTTCATATTGTAATTCCTTAATACTATGTCTAACTAGAGTATAATCATTCATAGCTTCGCAGTTGTGTTTTCAATATGCACGACTTGAAAAAATAGTTAGGAATGAAACAGTTCAAGTCAAATATTACTAACCTCAAGTGGAAGGATGATGTCGTCGTTGTAGCTCTTTACTTCTTCACATTCTTCAAGTCTTCACGTAATACTTGTAAGTATCATATCCTAGTAACTTTCTAGCTAACCTATACGAACTTGACTCTAGTAAATAATCAAGCGACTCTTTAAATGAGTTTTGATTCACTAAAATATGACAACCAAACTTGACATACCAACGCTTGGTGGGTTCAACTAAGCAATTCTCTAACGGATAATAATGATTGTAATAAGAGTGTTGATGGGTGAAAACGATTTGCTGGTTTTTTAGGAAGGTGGAAACTCGAGCATGCGGGCGGAAACTCGAGGAACGAGCAAATTGCCTAAAACTTTTTCAAACAGATGCACTGCACAGGAGTGCTTTGAGTTCGAGAGATCAATCTGTAGGACTCCAACCTAAACCAAGACAATGGCCGCTCCAGAGTTAATTCGGTCACAAAGAGGGATGAGGGTCGATCCGTAGGAGGGAAGCTGAGAAGTGTGTGAGAGATCAATGATGGTCAAGGATTGTGAATTTGTTAATGATTTATGCAAGTTGGTGAACTGTCAAGTTCAGATGAGATAAGTTTTGATCGATTGAGTGATAATTTCTTGTTGGTCGAAATTGTTGTTTTTCAATCGTGGATTTAGAAACTTATTTTATATTGCAAGAATAGTAGACACATTGATCCCAGTAAGTGTGACGGTTGCTGGAGTGGAAGATTTGGAAAGTAGGAATGGTTAAACCAGTTCCACGTCGTGCTGAGACTTGGTTGATTGTACATCCACTACTTTGCTAACTCCCTCAACTGCTTGCACGACTTACTCATATTTCTCGTCGTGGGTGTACACACGTGCCGTAGGCCACCATACCAAAACCCTAATGAATGCCCCCCTATGTGACATGATTGATGCCTCATGAATGTGGAGCCTACAAGGAAGACGTGTATTTAATTAGTCAGTTGTGGACTTGACTAGACAACGAGTCTTAGCCTAGATGATTCGAGCATAATGAACGAATGTGGTATGCTCTGAGACTCATGGATTGAGCATAAGGTGTTTGCTGAGACAGAATAATGGAAAGACATTGAGTCTTGATGAATCGTGATGTATCATTTTACCAATTGAGGTAATAATGATATTTTGATAATTTGGCTCTAGCGTCCAATGAGATTGCTCGATCAAGGACTTATTTTGATATGTCGAGTATTCGACAGGAATACAAAAATATTGTTGAATTATGCAGAATGCTCATTTCTGATCTAACATATCATGAATGATCGAATGACAAAGTAGGAATTAGAAATATTGGATGGTCGTCCGTTCGAACCATGTTGCTCAGTCGAGCAAAAATGTTGGTAGCAGGACTGAACATTAAATATGAATGAATATTGGTTGCTGGATCAATAGAATTCTCGAATGTTGATAGTTGAATCAACATGAGGATTTTTGCTCAGTCGAGCAATTAAATATTGATAGTTAAGAAGTGAGTTCTGAACCCAGTTGATCATGTATCTTGCTAATTTAAGCAATTTATAGATGAGAAAAACAAATATTGCTAGTTTAAGCAAATATTTCTAGTTTGAGCAAATATTGCTCGATTCATGAATTATTGGTAGCATGACCGGATAAAATATTAATTAAAAATACAGGTAGTTGGACCGAATATTGTATAATTAATTAGGATGTTGATTGTCGGATCAACATAAAACTATTAGTGTTTGAATTTGCTCAGAATTATGCTTTGAAGAGCATTTGGTTTGAAACCCTAACTTTGGTCGATTGTTGATCAATGTATGATTACTGAAAATCAACCATGAGTGAGATAGGGACCGGCTACATGAGATGATGGGACGATCATGTAGTACCCAGGTGCTCGAATGAGCATGCACCAAAGTCTTTTATAGAGCAGTTGGTGAAAGGATGATTAAGTACTCTGTTAGAGCATAGCTCGGTCGACCTTGCATGCGTTGCTATATCAAACATGTTTGTCAATGTTAGTGATCAAAACTATGAGTCTTGATTTCTAGTCTATTATAGCTAAGTCTCGGACTAGGATAGAAAAGTGTAGTTGAGCTCAAGGACTTCATAGCGATTCATCATACAACAACGAAGATCTACTCAAGGAACCGTGGAACTTCATCAACAAAAAGGTATGTGGAGACTTGAACTTATCTATCACTCAATAAGTCTATCTATTTTATCTCCTACTTCTTATGAGACAAAAAGTCGTATGCTATATAGACTGGATCATACACATTTTACATTTCGAGCTGAGTAGTCACTACTTATCTTTTTCTCAAAATCGTATTTTGGTAAAGCGTTTCGCTTTGATCAAATTTATCTTCACCTAGTGACGAAAGTCATGAAAAGTTTCAATTACTTTAAGAATTTCTCTGACGTGAAACGGTCTGTGAATAACGTCTATATAACGTCCTCTGAGAATGTCTCAATGATTAGAATGAGAGTTTAGATTACATAACCATGTTTTCCTTAATCCGAAGATTTCGAACTTTGTTGATTGAGAGAAACTGGAGGAATTGGCTTTTCCAAGTCCGCGAACCCAGTTTGGAACTCAGTCCGCGAACTGTCGGAAGTTCTTGTACCGAGAATTTCTGCTGGGATTCCAAATTCGTTCGTGAAGTTCAAGTCCGCGAACCTAGTCCGCGAACTGGCGTAAGTCTCTTTGCCGAGATTTTCTGCTGAGTTTGGAAAACTCTTCCGGTTTCCTTAAGTCCGCGAACTTGTTTGTGAGATTAAGTGGTTATGATCTAAAGATGTGCTCTGAACATGAAACTTAAATTACTAAGGAATGCTTTATGCAAACCGTGGCTATAAAGTTCATGAGCCGATTCAATTGAATCGAAATCTTTGTTTCAATTGTGTCTTGTGTAGTTACATAAGATCTCATAGCAATTGAACAACTCTCTAACTAGTTCATTTGAGTCAATTGAACTAGTTATGGTGAAGAAGAACTAGGTTAATATGAATTTCTCATATGGTTAACCTTTTGGGTTATTATGTTGAACCAACATACACGTACACGTTTGGGCATGGTTTTCACAAACCCAGTAAACGTCTACCCAAGTGTGTATGACAAGCTAAGTTTTCGATCTAACGGTTGAGAAATATTAGCTTGAATCTAAATCAGGTTTTCATCTAACGATGAATATGGATTGCTTTGTAACTAAGGCAAAACCCTGATTTGAAGGCTATATAAAGGAGACATCTAGCATTGTGCAAAACTAATCCCCACACGTCTGTGTGATACTAGTGCTCTCGCTAGAGTCAATTCTCCTTTAACCTTTGGTTTTCTTCTCTAAAACCAGGTTAACAAATTAAAGACTTCATTGGGATTGTGAAGCCAGACCGATACTACTTTTATCGTAGTTGTGTGATCTGATCTTACATCTTCTATCGTACGAGTACAATCTATTGATTGGCTTGAGATCGTGAAAGTTCTCCGATAGGCAAGATAAAGAAGTCACAAACATCTTCGTCTCACTGTTTGTGATTCCTCGACAAACCACTTGTGTAGTCATGAAGGATTGTTGAGAGGTGATTGATTAATCTAGACTGTTTTTCGGGAATATAAGACCGGATTATCAATTGGTTCCTGTTCATCTTGATTTTATATCTTAAGAAGGAACAAAAAACCTAGGGTTTTTCTATGGGAGACAGATTTATCCTTTGATAGACTTTTCTGTGTGAGACAGATTTGTTTATTATCAAGTCTGCGATTTTGGGTTGCAACAACTCTTGGTTGTGGGTGACATCAGCTAAGGGAATCAAGTGCGCAGTATGCTGCTGGGATCAGAGGCGTAGGAGTACAACTGTACCTTTAATCGGTGGGAGACTGATTGGGGTTCAACTATAGTCCAGTCCGAAGTTAGTTTGTAGTAGGATAGTGTCTGTAGCGGCTTAATATAGTGTGTATTCAATCTGGACTAGGTCCTAGGGTTTTTCTGCATTTGCGGTTTCCTCGCTAACAAAACTTCTGGTGTCTTTGTTATTTCTTTTCCGCATTATATTTTTATATAATTCAAATAATACAGGTTGTGCGTTAAGATCATCAATTGGAAATCCAACCTTTGGTTGTTGATTGATATTGATTGATCCTTGGATATTGGTCTTTGGTACCGTCCAAGTTATTCCTTGTATTTGATAAAGACTCGCTATTGTTTTTAGCTTGAGTAAAAATCAAATCAAGAGAGAGATATTAACTCCTTGAGATACTTTAATCTAGATTGAGTCTGACTGTATAGATGATTCTCTAGCAAAGTATTTCGGAGTTAGTCCATACAGATTTCTAAGCGAAATATTGGGTGGTGTTGTTAGACCCCCTCTTTTTCATACTCGTTTAATCATTATTAAACAATGCTCGTCTGAGCATTAGGTGGTAAAACCTAATTATGAAGAGAGAGGGACCGACCAAGGGGTATGATACCGGCCCTTGATGGTCGTGGAACTAACTGATGGTCGATTGATTAAGTTCCAAGTTGTTTGGAAAAAGTTTGAACCCAATATGAATTATGGAAGATTAATTAGGTCAAAATTATAATAGGGTGTGGGACCGGCTTCTACAAGCCAAAGGGACGACCTTGGTGGGTCAAGGCAGCATGTCCATGTCACCACATTGCCCGTGACAGAATTCTGAGAATTTTGATATTGTCTGGTGTGCGTTCGAGCAATATTTTAGATTTTCAGAAGAGTTTGATCTTGACTGAAACTCTCGATTTTGCTTGAATGAGCAAGTAGAACTTTGCTCGTGCGACCAATATTTTGAGAATATTAAAATAATGGTATTTTAATATTTGTAGTGAGAATCCCGGATGGTCGTATGACCATTTGACTTTTTGGCTTTTTGGTAGTTTGAGCAATATTTGAGAAATATAGAAAAATTAGGTTTTTTGCTCAAACGAGGGAGTTTCATGAGATGAGAAAAGAAATAATAATAATAATAATAATAATAAAATAAGGAATAAGAGAGGCCTGGGACCGGCCACGGCCAAGGCATGGATGGCTGGCCCATGTGTCTGGTCCCATGCTCTTCCCTATTTTATATTATTATATTTCATCATGTGAGGAAATATGGAGAAACTAGGAGTTTTGCTCAAACGAGAAAGTTTGCTCAAACAAGGAGTTTTCATGAGACAAGGAAAATAATAAAATAGCTTAAAAAATAAATAAAGGGAGAGGCGGGACCGGTCACGGCGGCATGACTGGCCGGCCGGTGGGCCCGGTCCCGTGCGCCTCTTGTTAATTTTGTTTATATTATTCTCTTTCCCTATTTTGCATAGGTTTCCTTGTTCGCCCATATTTTTGAATGCTTGTTTATGAATTTGGGTGCTCACTTATGCATATTTGGGTGCTCGTTCGTGCATTATTGTTAAGTACACTCGTACTATTTTCTCGGGGCTTACTCGGTGCTGGCCTGAATGCCCGAAAAGTGAATATCTAATACTAATCCATGGAATTCAATTGAGAATAATCCATGAAACAAAGTAATGAGATAAAATATATTATTTTCTAGGAATTCAATTGATGAATGTTGCATTAGAATTGATCTATAAATGGCTCTATACTAGCATGCAATATGTCTAGGAGCGGTTATTCGAGAATCAAGGTATGAGATGGTAAAGACATCATACTCGTTCCGAATATTAATTTTGTATAATCAGGGAACATTGAGACATCCTGAAGACACTAACGCTTTATACTAGCATGCAATATGTCTAGGAGCCGTCCAATCATCATCGATTCCTATACAGAAGTATTAATGAAATATGAGAAGTGTCGCAATCTCAGTTGAGAGGCTTTACGGATCACATACTCGTGCATGCTCTGAGAGGGTGTACACTTAGTCATAGATTGTGAAATGAACTTTCACAAATCCTAAAATATGAGTTTCACATATGTGTCTGAAGTCGTGTCAGAAATATACAAGATCATGATTTTACAATTTTAGCCTTTGTCGAAAATCCACCATCAACATTAAGTTCACTGCTTAGTGAGGGACAGTCATGTTCCACAGTAAGCACTGGATGGTGATTTTCGGATTATAAACGAGATAAGAAATTGAACTTAGTCATAAAAGATGTTACCTGAATCCTCGATTTGCTCCATGATGTCGTGTGAGCGATAACTTGAAGAAGGACTCTGGCAATATGATAAAGTGTCTCCTAGTGAGCGTGGAGAGGCGGGGCACCGCTGATTCGGGTGGTTGAACGCCCAATTTCGGTCGGTTTAGCACTTACGGGCCCGGCCCAAAAAGGAATCCTTGTTTAATTAGGTTTTGAAAATAAAAATTGTTATAAAAGGGATGAAAACCCTTTTTTAAAATAAAAGAAAATGGCCGACCACCTTTTTTCTCTACCTCCCTCACGCCCGAGTAGTAGAGAAGGAGAAGATTTCCATCGGAGCTCCCGTCGCCGACCACCTTATTTTGTAAAACTTTTTTTTTTTTTTTGAAGTCCATGAGTTGTTCATGTTAAAAATTATGTGTACATGTATACATATAAGTGTGAGCTTTCACAAGAAATTTTCTTTAGAAACGAACAATAATCCATGATATAAGAGAGATTTTTTTTTAATAGACATGATCTAATTGTAGTGAAGAAAATTGTGTCTATGAGCTTTCAAGAAAACAAATTTTATTTTTAATATGTGGACTTTCATAAAAAAAGAATAGACTCTCATTTCATAGGCGGATGCTCGTCCGAGAGAATTTATTTATTTACTTATATGAATCATTCACGTCCAAAAAATATTTTATTTACGTGACTTGCTCACGTTTATTTTGTAAAAAATCAAATTTTGAATTTTGAACAATCGTTGAAAATAGACAATTATTTGCAATGAAATAATATCTTTATGTGAATTTTCACAATTTGATAGCGGATGTTCACACAGTAGAAAATCTGTGGATGTTCATATGGTGAAAAATTATGTGAATTATTCAAGGTTTATAAAAAATTAGTGGATGTTCACGCAATTCACGGTTGTATATAAAAATCAAGTTTTGATTTTTGAATAATGAATTTTTGGCTCGTCTTTGCAGGTTTGAAGAAACGAGCAAGTTCTTGAAGTTTTGCGTTATAATCACTACCGTTGGTGAAATCGTAAACAAGTAAGAGTTGGATTGTTACCGTTTTTATAGACGATGTGAGCATCCTTATTATTCCATTATTACATGATTCTATTGTGTTAGAGCACTTCTCGGTCGAACTCGCATGCGTTGCTATCTCAAGCATGTTTGTCAATATTAATGATCAAAACTATTAGTCTTGATTTCTAGTTTACTATTAGCTAAGTCTCGGACTAGGATAGAAAGTGTAGTTGAGCTCTAGACTCCATGGCGATTATCATACAAAGACGAAGAACTACTCAAGGAACTAGTGGATCTTCATCGACTAAAAGGTATGTGGAGACTTGAACTTATCTATCACTCAAAAGTCTATCTACTATATCTCCTATCTTGAGACAAAAGTTGTATTGCTATATAGACTATGATTATACACATTTGCTATTTCGAGCCGAGTTTATGTTGCTTATCTATTTCTCGAAATATGTGTTGGTAAGCTTTCTCTTTGGCCAAGTTCATCTTTACTAGTGACTAAAGTCATATTAGTTTCAATTACTTGAAAATGCTTTGACGAAAAATAGCTTGTGAACAACAACTATATATCGTCCTCTAAGAATGTTTGAATGATTGAAAAGAGAGTTTAGAATAAACCTTGAAAGGTGTTTGTGGGTGAAAACCGTTTCTGCTGATTTTAGTAATTTTGAGTGTATGGATGAGAAACAAGTCTAGGCCTTAAACAATGCACTACACGGGAGTATTTTTGCTTCGAGAGATCAATCTGTACAATCCTGGCCTAAACCAAGAAATGGCCGTTCCAGGCTTGCTTCGGTCACAAAGTGAAGGAGAAGGGTTGGTCATAGGGAGGGAAGCAAAGAGAGTGTTGAGACCAGAATTGTAGATTCTGAAGGTGTGGTTGTTTATGACTTGTATCTGAAAGTAGAACTGACTAGTAGGATGGAAAGCTGCCAGGTGATTTTTAGATACTGTATTGTTGCCGACCAAAAACTTGTTTCTTGGTGAAAATAAGTGAAGCCTATTTATACAAGTCATATTGAAACGTACCCTGGTCTCGTAGGAAGTGAAAACGATTGAGTGGTGGAATAATAGAGTAACGTGTAACCGTCGGTCATTATGCTTCCATGATGAAGGCAGTGAATTCGTGTAACCGTCAGACATTATGCTTCCATGATGAAGGAAGTGAATTCGTTTACACCGTTACTTTTCACCACCACTAATTGTCCCGCTTCATGACACTTTCTTTTAACGGGCGCATTGCACGCCGCACGCTGTAAACCGCCAGACCAATACCCTGATGAGCATCCCCCATTTTGTGACATGTTTGATGTCTCGAGTGTTTTCGTGGAAAACATGTAGCACTTTGCCACGTGTGGCAAGTCAAAGTCAAGGGACTTACCGCAAGAAAATAACATGTAATGCTATTAGGCTCGTTTTGGATAGTCGCCTAAAACTTGCCAAAGGTTTGTCAGTTCGGTGGCGAACTTCGATGGCTGAGATCGCATCTCATGAAGGAGGGTATCCGTTGATTATGGCTACCTTGTGTTGGCTCCTGATAATGGCACGGTGGCGTTTTGTTGTACGCCAGTGGCAATGTGGCATGGATGGGATGACTCGTGCATGCCAGTGGAACGATGGTGCAAGTAGCGCCTGGCATAGCCATGGCCACTAGGTTTAGGAAGCTGGTCGCCTGAAACTTGCCACAAGTCTGTCAGTTCGGTGGCGAACTTGGATGGCTGAGATCGCATCTCATGAAGGAGGGTAGTCGTTGATGATGGCTACCTTGTGTTGGCGCCTGATAATGGCGCGGTGGCGTTTTGGTGTATGCCAGTGGCAATGTGGCATGGCTGGCATGGCTCGTGCATTCCAGTGGCACGGTGGTGCAAGTGGCGTCTGGCGTAGCCATGGCCACTAGGTTCAGGCAGCTGGTCGCCTGAAACTTGCCACAAGTATGTCAGTTCGGTGGCGAACTTGGATGGCTGAGATTGTAATTCAGGAGAGAGGGTGGTCGTTGATTATGGCCACATTCTGTTGGCACCTGTTAATGGCATAATGGCATAGCCGATGGCATGGCCACGCATGTGGCGTTGTGGCATGGCCAAAGCTAGGATTTGGCTCCGTGGCCAAAATTAGGGCTTGGCGGCATGGCCAAGACTAGGATTTGGCGTCGTGGCCAAAATTAGGGATTTGCGGCGTGGCCAAGGCTAGGATTTGGCGTCGTGGCCAAATTTAGGGCTTGGCGGCGTGGCCAAAATTAGAGCTTGGCGGCGTGGCCAAAATTAGGGCTTAGCGGCGTGGCCAAGGCTAGGATTTGGCGTCGTGGCCAAAGTTAGGTCTTGGTGGCGCGGCAAAGGCTAGGATTTGGCATCGTGGCCAAAATTTGGGCTTGGCGGCGTGGCCAAGGCTAGGATTTGGTGTCGTGGCCAAAGTTAGGGCTTGGTGGCGTGGCCAAGGTTAGGATTGGCGTCGTGGCCAAAGTTAGGGCTTGACGGCATGGCCAAGGCTAAAGTGGATCGTGGAATGTTACTGCGGCAGAGTGGCATGTTGGCATGCCGATTAATATGTTATTGTGGAAGGGCGCGTTTGGCTTTCCAGTTAGTATGGTGGCGCGGCAGGGCGCGTTTGGCTTTTAATGTATGATGACGAGTTTAGAGCGACTTTGATTGGTCAAGAAAAGGGGTCGGCCAAACATAAGGCGCGACCACATCTCTAGTGCTTGTGGCACATTTTAAAGTGACCTGTTTGGTCGGTAGGAAGGAGAGGGTCCGACCAAGCATGGGCGTGGCTACACTTCTGGTGTGAGTGTGGAAGCTTTAGAGCGACCTGATTGGTCGATGAGAAATAGGGCCGGCAAGTATGGGCCCAGCCACATCTTATGTGCATGTGGCGAGTTTAAAGCGACCTGATTGGTCGAGGAAAATAGGGCCTGTTTAGGATGGGGCGTGGCCAATGGCAAGTGGCGCAAGCTGGCCTAAGGCATGGCCACGCCTCCCTTTGCTGCTGCGGCTCCCTGTTTTCTGATTCTGGACAAGGTTTTGCACCTACTAATCCATGGCAGATTAATTTCCTAGTTTTCCTAGGCTTACTTTCGAAAAGCAAGACCTAGTATACTGCGCAAGGCGCAAAATTAATTGATTGAATTCTATGTGTTGACATAGAGTTCTTTAAGTTCATTGCTAGAGAGCAGCATGCTTTCTGATTGAATACCTAATGCAAAGACCTTATCCTTGATATTGGAAATTCGTGCTACTCTGCTGCGAGTGAACACAAATTGTCATGCCATATCAACATTAAGGGTTCATCCGGGGAACATAGCATAGAAAGCATTCAAAGAAACTTATATTAAGCGAATATAGGCAAGGCGCCGAAATTTACAGAACATCTGGGATGGTTGCTACATGCGCCAGTCTGGATAAATTTCATGTAAATATATTGAATGGCTCAATAAATATGCCAGTGGAGAGGTTAACACTCATGGCTCCGTTTCCTTACAGAGTGACGTCACATCAGATGCAAGGTTTTACAATTTTAACCCTAAGCTAAGAACCACCATCAAAATTAAGTCCCCTGCTTAGCACGTAACAGTGGCGTTGTTGCGGGGTAAGCATGAGATGGTGGCAGACAAGATTAAAATCGAAAGGTCAAGACGTGAAGAGATCGCCAGGGAAATTCGACTAACCTTTGGCGGAAGGCATGAGGAATCTGTGATCCTTGTATTGGCGATTTTGCATAAATTCGGCTTGGCCATGGGGTATTGGCATCAGTGCTGCAGCTTTGGCTATTGATCGGCAGAGGTGAAATTGCAACTTGGTCCGCGGAACGGGCGCTGGTTGGATAGGAAAGGTAGATGGCGTTGTTGGCTTTGAATGATGGACGGCGCTGCTTGCTTGGCTACATCCATGGAATGGTGTTGCTGGCTAGATCCGCGGAGCAGCGCTGTTGGCTAGTTCCGTGGAGCGGTGTTGTTGGATAGGTACGTGAAGCGGTGAATGTCACTTGGTTGGCTAGATCACGGAGAAGCAGAGATGGCACGGTTGGCTCCTGATTCGTGGAACGGTGGATGACGCTGCTTTGAATGGCCAAGATGGCGCTTCCTTGGCTGGTGGAGGTGGCGCTGCTTTGAACGAATAAGATGGCGCTAGCTAGGTCATGGAATGGTGGAATCTGGCTTCAGTCCATGGAATAGTGGAAACTGTCTGCAGTCCATGAAACGGTGGAAACTGGCTTCAGTCCGCGGAATGGTGAAAACTGGCTTCAGTCCGCGGAATGGTGAAACTGGCTTCATTCCGTGGAATGGCAAAACTGGCTTCAGTCCGTGGAACGGTGGAAATGACACTTGGAAGGCTTGCTGGCTGGATCATGGAATGCTGGAGCGTTGGCGCTAACTTAACCATAGAGTGTTGGAGTCATTGAGAGTTGGCTTAACCACGGAGTGCTTGAGCCATGGAGAGTTGGCTTAACCACGGAGTGCTGAAGCCATGGAGAGTTGTCTTGACCATGGAGTGCTTGAGACATGGAGAGTTGGCTTGACCACGGAGTGTTGGATCCATGGAGAGTTGGCTTGACCACGGAGTGCTGGAGCCATGGAGCGTTTGTAGGTTGAGCGACTGGTGTTCCTCGTGCTGGCGCGTTGCTGGTTCGGTCATGGACGGAGATATTGGCACACTACTTGTTAGGATATGGAGCATGAGTGTGGTGCGCCTAGTCATCTATTCTCGTTCATGGAGCAATAATTCTATTCAAACTCTAGAAACTGCGTTCGTATAAAAAGGGGTATCGAGCCTCTTCTGTTTTGTTGTTCATCCGGCTCTGTGCTTTCATCTGCAGCATCTGGCTCCTCTTCGTCATTTGTTAGCGGTGGTAGAGCGAGCATTAATGGCAACAAAGCAATCTCCAATAGTTATAATCAAGGGAAAAGCAATCCAGGAGAACTCAAGGTAGGTTCTCTCGCATGTATCCACCCAACAGTACCATCGATCTTCTCCAGAATGTGTAATAAGGCTCTGATTCCAGAAGAATGAGTATCTAACCTCTCCAGTGGATTTCAAAATTTACCAAACTCCATTACGATCTTGGGATAGATGGATGAAATATATGCTCGGCAATGATCATGTCAGGGATAATATTGGAGATTGTGGTTGCGTTGTTTGTCCACCCTTGATTTTAGGTTATTTGGTGCCTGGACTTTCTGATTGCGATGATGATATGCTGTGGATGCTTGCATGGTCGAAATCTTCTGGAGCCATTGGGTGAAGTAAACGAGCTGAGAGTGTTCAGTTGCCGATGTGCTGCTATCAAGTCTTTAAGTACTTCGTTCCAAGCGACATCATTTGAACCATCTTCTGAATCTTGGACTATTGCATGGAACGGGATGCGGTAAGCAGTCCCCAGTTGTACTTTTGTTAGATCCGATGGCGTGGCCGGATATGTGAATGTATCTCTGTGGCGTACTTTTGGGGTCTTTGATGCGCGTGTACGGCTTCATGTTGAGAAATTCTTGCGGCTCGTAAAACTTCGACAATGAGGATGTTGAAATCGGAAATAACCTAGTTGAGGGCAGTGAAGGCATCCCATTCTAGTAGTCCCCATGCGTAATTATCCTGAACCTATTTTCTCGTGCAAGATGTGCTTCTGCTGCATTCACTAGTAAGGTGGTGACTGCGTTTAAGCTTCTAAACATGAAGGAGGCTTCAGTCCCCAAGTGTAGCCTACTAAAATTGCATCGCCTTGAATCCACGCCTATGGGATTTGATACAATCTTATCATAATCTCCTGGATGTTATGCTGGGATGCTTGGAATATCACATGGACAAAACATTCTGGATAACGAAGAGATAGAAGTGAGGGAGTTATGTCGTTAATCGTGGCTCCCTCTGTCTCTTCAAGAAAAATGTTTCAGCCGCGTCTCTGGAGTTATCTCATGAATTCTTGATGTTTGTCGTGGATGGACCGTGATGAGCAGTCCCTAGTCGCACTTCTCTTTGGTTACTGAAGTTGTTTTCTCTGAGTAGGCTTGGGATCCGCCGCGGCCTCGTAAAGTGTTGCAAACGCCTTCTAGATAGAGATATGATGATATTCTTACGTTACGCCTTTGAAGGGTGGATGACCTTGTCGTGGCTATGATTTTTGGTTGGCCGTGTCTTCTGAGCTTTGGCGGTGAAGGGATCTCGTGTAGAACCTCAGTCCCCAAGTGTGTTTTACATGTTTCTATCTTATATGGTCGGTGAGTTGGCCATGATATAGATATCGTCTTGCATCCGTACTGGTGACTCTATTACTTCTTCCACGTGAAACTAAAACATGGAGAAGTATGGATTACCTTTGTAGTGGTTGTTGCTATGGTAAAGCTCTGACAAACGAGCAGCAACAGTTCTTGGCAGCAGATGTGATCGGAAGAGACTACATCGTCGTGGGAACCAAAATAGGTTGGCTGGAATTGCATGGGCATCCATGGAAGCAAAGGGATTGGCTGGATGCGTAAGCGAGTAAACTGCCCATGACCACGAGGTTTGGCGGGATGGATCAAAAAGTGGCCACAACTACGAACCTTGGTTGGTTGTGATCACGATCCTTGACAGGGAGGAGTGTCGACTTCTGGAGAAAACGTTGGAGCGGAGCGGCCCATGGAGAGAAACGTTGAAGCGGGTGGCTCTTGGAGAGAAATGTTGAAGCGGCTTCTGGAGAGAACGTTGAAGCGGCTCCTAGAGCTAAACGTTGAAGCGGAACAGCTTCTGGAGCAAAACGTTGAAGGGGAGCGGCTTCTGGAGCGAAAATTAGAAGCGGCTCCTGGAGCGAAACGTTGAAGCGGAACATCTTCTGGAGCGAAACGTTGAAGGGGAGCGGCTTCTGAAGCGAAAAGTTGAAGAGGAGCGGCTTCTGGAGGTGAAACGTTGAAGCGGAGCGGCTTCTGGAGAGAACATCGAAGCGGCTCCTGGAGTGAAACGTTGAAGCGGAGCGGCTTCTGGAGAGAATGTTGAAGCGGAGCGGCTTCTGGAGCGAAAAGTAGAAGCGGCTCATGGAGCAAAGTTCGAAGCGCCAACGCAACACGGCTGAGAACTTGAAAATATATCTCGGCGCTGCACCTTGGAGAAATAAAAAGTCTCACACACATGCTCCGTCATAGATTACATGGTTTTGTGAACAGATTCCCCAGAAAGCATTAATGCATAACTACACCAATTGATGTTCGGTCACATTTGGTTTATGACAATCTAATGCCCGAATTCTGAATCCCTTGACTAATCATTCAAATTTTCATTGTTTCGCTCCCCTTGAGTTGTGTCCAGGTCTGCCTGAGCCTTAGAAAAAACTTCTTGTATTTCCATCAAATCAGCAATGGTAATAAGGGATCGGCTTCCTCTGGCTCCCCCAGTCTCTCGTCCTGATGGTGGAGTAGCAGCGTCTCTGGTGATGTTGGAGATGTCACACTTGAAGAAACGTTGGGGGTGGTGGCAGCGGCTCTGGCTCTGGTGACTGGAGGTGTAACGCCTGAAGGAACATTTTCCGCGTCGCTGGTGTTGACAGGTGGCATATTAATGCCACTGGAAGAAACGTTAATACCAAGAGTAATCACAGCGCTAGTGTTTTCAGGGTTTGCTGCTGATCCGGACCTGAGTTCTACCATCTTGAGATCGGGATTGTAAAAATGAAATTGGAAATTTGGAAACTGGTATTGCAACCGAGAGATTAATCACCCACTGTGGTCGCCAATTGTTTGTGGGTGAAAACCGTTTCTGCTGATTTTAGTAATTTTGAGTGTGTGGAGGAGAAACAAGTCTAGGCCCTAAACAATGCACTGCACGGGAGTACTTTTGATTCGAGAGATCAATCTGTACAATCCTGGCCTAAACCAAGAAATGGCCGTTCCAGGATTTCTTCTGTCACAAAGTGAAGGAGAAGGGTTGGTCTTAGGGAGGGAAGCAAAGAGATTGTTGAGACCAGAAGCGTTGATTCTGAAGGTGTGGTTGTTTATGACTTGTATCTGAAAGTAGAACTGACTAGTAGAACGGAAAGTTGTCAGGCGATTTCTAGATACTGTATTGTTGTCGACCAAAAACTTGTTTTTGGTGAAAATAGGTGAAGCCTATTTATACAGGTCATATTGAAACGTACCCTGGTCTCGTAGGAATTGGAAACGATTGAGTGGTGGAAGAATAGAGTAACGTGTAACCGTCGGTCATTATGCTTCCATGATGAAGGAAGTGAACTCGTGTAACCGTCAGACATTATGTTTCCATGATGAAGGAAGTGAATTCGTTTACACCGTTACTTTTCACCACCACTAATTGTCCTGCTTCATGACACTTTCTTGTAACGGGAGCATTGCACGCCGCACGCTGTAAACCGCCAGACCAATACCCTGATGAGCATCCCCCAGTTTGTGACATGTTTGATGTCTCGAGTGTTTTCGTGGAAAACATGTAGCACTTTGCTACGTGTGGCAAGTCAAAGTCAAGGGACTTACCGCAGGAAAATAACATGTAATGCTATTAGGTTCGTTTTGGCTAATCGCCTAAAACTTGCCAAAGGTTTGTCAGTTCGGTGGCGAACTTCGATGGCTGAGATAGCATCTCATGAAGGAGGGTAACCGTTGATTATGGATACCTTTGTGTTGGCGCCGGATCATGGCACGGTGGCGTTTTGGTGTACGCCAGTGGCAATGTGGCATGGCTGGCATGTCTCGTGCATGCCAGTGGCACGATGGTGCAAGTAGCGCCTGGCGTAGCCATGGCAACTAGGTTTAGGTAGATGGTCGCCTGAAACTTGCCACAAGTCGGTCATTTCGGTGGCGAACTTGGATGGCTGAGATCGCATCTCATGAAGGAGGGTAGCCGTTGATTATGGATACCTTATGTTGGCGCCTGATAATGGCGCGGTGGCGTTTTGGTGTACACCAGTGTCAATGTGGCATGGCTGGCATGGCTCGTGCATGCTAGTGGCACGGTGGTGTAAGTGGCGCCTGGCGTAGCCATGGCCACTAGGTTTAGGCAGCTGGTCGCCAGAAACTTGCCAGAAGTCTGTCAGTTCGGTGGCGAACTTGGATGGCTGAGATTGTAATTCAGGAAAGAGGGTGGCCGTTGATTATGGCCACATTCTGTTGGCACCGGTTAATGTCATAATGCCATAGCCGCGCCTGTGACGTTGTGGCATGGCCACGCCTGTGGCGTTGTGGCATGGCCAAAGCTAGGATTTGGCTCTGTGGCTGTAGATGGTGGATTTTCCACAAAGTCTAAATTCGTAAAATCATAATTATACGAAACTCCGATTCAACAATCGGACGTGAGTATCGAGACACGAGTCTCTCATCGAATTCTCAACAGAGAGTACTTTCTCTCAGAGTACATGTAGATATGAAGTCTCACGACTGGACAACGGCATATCTCATGAACACTGAATACTTTCAGTGATTATTTCTATATAGAATCATGTGATGGACGTCTCCTAGACAGATTGCTCTGCTAGTATAGAGCGATAACGTCTTCAGGAACAAACAACGAGTTTACCCTGACTATATAGAAGATATGACTTACCGACAAGCTCATATCGGGATGATTAATGCTCCTAGACAGCTTGCTCTGCTAGTATAGAGCCACAAAGTTAATTATTCCTAATTACAATCACTCCTAATCCATGGTCGAATCCATGACTGGTCCCATGGAATGAAAATAACAATTGTTCTGATTCTATGATCGAATCCACAACTTGATCTCATAAAATAGCAATAACTATATTATCTCATTACTCCGATTTCATGATCGCATCCACAACTGGTCTCATAAATGGTAATATATAAACCTTAATTACTCTGATTCTATGGTCGAATCTACGATCCCATGGAATGGTAATGCTCACTTTATTATTCTGAATTCGTAGTCGAATCCTCAGCTGATCCTATGAATTAATAATAAACATCTTATTACTCAGTTTTGTGAATTATTCTCCACTGAATTCCACAATTAGTAATAAATAATCAACAACCGGGGGTCTGAGCTACCTCTAAGTAAGCCCCAATTCAAATGGTGAAGGTGTATTCAACGATGATACACTAACAGTCACCGCACGAACGAGTATTTCAAAAATACAACGAAACGATGAACCTATGCAAAATAGAGAAAAAAATAAAAAATAATTAAAAATATTGACCAGGGTGCTGGGAGCACGGACACATGACCGACCGACCGTTTCATGGTCAACCCCACGCCAGTTTTATATTTTTAATGCATTTTTATTATTTTCCATGATTTGATGAAAATCCTCTCATTTTATCAAATCTCCTTCGTCTCGAGGAAAC
This sequence comes from Papaver somniferum, assembly GCF_003573695.1. Taxonomy (NCBI): domain Eukaryota; kingdom Viridiplantae; phylum Streptophyta; class Magnoliopsida; order Ranunculales; family Papaveraceae; genus Papaver; species Papaver somniferum. The sequence continues at coordinate 80,368,187 of NC_039362.1, forward strand.
TCCTCGGTTTCATGGTACTTCCATAAATCCATAAAAAATAATATAAAATTAAGGAAAGGAGTGTGGGGCGTGACCATTGGCCAACCGGCCATGCCTTGATCCCAACCGGCCCCACACCCACGGTTCCTTATTATTGTTATTTCTCTAATTTCATGAAAAAACTCCTTGATTTCATGGTATTTTTGCACAAATCATCAAATAATAATAAAATAATATAAATTATGAAAACTTGTGGGACCGGGCCTTGGCCGGCCGGCCATGCCCTAGCCGGTCCCACACGCCCCTTTGTTTTATTATGTTATTATTAGTTTTCCTTGAATTCATCAAATTCCTTGATTTCATGGTATTTCTCTCAAATTAGGAAAAATTCCCTCAAATCATCAAAAATACCTAAAAAATATTAAAAAATTATGAAAACTCGTGGGACCGGGCTTAAACGGCCGGCCATGCCTTCCACGGTCCCACACGCCCTTGTTTTATTATTTTAATATTTTTTGCTTCCTTGAACTCATGAAAACTCCTTCAGTTCATGGAAACTCCCTAAATTCATCAAATTTCTCAAAATTCATGAATTTTTCATAAAATCATTATAAAATTAGGGAAACTCGTGGGACCGGTCCCTAGCCGGCCGGCCATGCCTTCCACGTCCCCACACGCCCTTGTTTTATTATTTTAATATTTTTTGCTTCCTTGAACTCATGAAAACTCCTTCAATTCATGGAAACTCCCAAAATTCATCAAATTCCTCAAAATTCATGAATTTTTCATAAAATCATCAAAATATTATAAAATTAAGGAAAAGGCACCACGGGACCATGGTCACGACCGGCCGACCATGCCTTGACCACGGCGGTCCCACGCCTCCTCATTTCTTATTTTATAATTATTTTTCATCATCTCATGGTGTTTTCCTCAGTTTCGTCGAAACCCTAATTTTGGCATATTTTCTCGAATGGATGCTCAATTGCACGCCAGAAAATATCAAAATTCTCAGGACTGAGACGTGGATGCCTTGGGGACACGAGCACGCTATCTTGTCCAACCAAGATTGACTCTTTGGCTCACGGAAGCCAGTCCCATCAATTTTCACAGTTTTGACCTAATTTGCACAATTACTCGTATTAGGTCCAAAACTCTCCCAAACACTTTGGATTTTCATGAAGTGATCGTTAGGCGGTCACGGGACAACCCAGGGCCAGTTTCATGACTCCATGGTCGGTCCCTCGCCTCGCCTCGTCATAATTAATTAGGTTTTCTCACCTAAGGCTCAGACGAGTATTTTCGAATAAATGATTAAGCCAGCATTTAATCATTCTTTCATCTACAAAATCGTCAACTCTTCAGGAGTTCTTTGTATTTGCTCATGTGAGCATATGGACAGTACATGGTTGATACACGGTCCCATGTAGTCGCTCCCTCCTTCGTCACATGGTTAAAATTCTGGCGAACCATGAATAGATCATCAATTGATCAAATTAGGGTTTCTGAATCCAAGGATCATCATTCCAGATTCCAACCTTAATAATTTTATGAAGACTAGTATTTGGCGGCGTGGCCAAGACTAGGATTTGGCGGCGTTTCCAAAACTAGGGCTTGGCGGCGTGTCCAAGGCTAGGATTTGGCGTCGTGGCCAAAATTAGGGCTTGGCGGCGCGGCCAAGGCTAGGATTTGGCGTCGTGGCCAAGGCTAGGATTTGGTGTCGTGGCCAAAATTAGGGCTTGGAGGCGTGGCCAAGGCTAGAATTTGGCATCATGGCCAAAATTAGAGGTTGGCGGCGTGGACAAGGCTACGATTTGGCATCGTGGCCAAAATTAGGGCTTGGCGGCGTGGACAAGGCTAGGATTTGGCGTCGTGGCAAAAATTAGGGATTGGAGGCGTGGCCAAGGCTAGGATTTGGCGTCGTGGCCAAAGTTAGGGTTTGGCAGCATGGCCAAGGTTAGGATCTGGCGTCGTGGCCAAAGTTAGTGCTTGGAGGCTTGGCCAAGGCTAAAGTGGCTCATGGCATGTTACTGCGGCAGAGTGGCATGTTGGCATGCCGATTAATATGTTGTTGTGGCAAGGCGCGTTTGGCTTTCCAGTTAGTATGGTGGCGCGACACGGCGCGTTTGGCCTTTAATGTATGGTGGCGAGTTTAGAGCGACTTGATTGGTCAAGAAAAGGGGTCGGCCAAACATAAGGCGCGACCACATCTCTAGTGCTTGTGGGGCATTTGAAAGTGACCTGATTGGTCGGTAGGAAGGAGAGGGGCCGGCCAAGCATGGACGTGGCTACATTTCTGGTATGAGAGTGGCGTCATTAGAGCGACCTGATTGGTCGATGGGAAATGGGGTTGGCAAGTATGGGCCCAGCCACAACTTATGTGCGTGTGGCGAGTTTAAAGCAACCTGATTGGTCGAGGAAAATAGATACTGTTTAGGATGGGGCGTGGCCAATGTCAAGTTGCGCCATCTGGCCTAAGGCATGGCCAGACCCCCCCTTTGCTGTTGCGGCTCCCTGTTTTCTGATTCTGGACAAGGTTTTGCACCTACTAATCCATGGCGGATTAATTTCCTAGTTTGCCTAGGCTTACTTTCGACAAGCAAGATCTGGTATACTGCGCAAGGCGCAAAAGTAATTGATTTAATTCTATGTGTTGACACAGAGTTCCTTAAGTTCATTGCGAGTGAGAAGCATGCTTTCTGATTGAATACCTTATGCAAAGACCTTATCCTTGATATTTGGAAATTCGTGCTACTCTGTTGCGAGTGAACACAAATTGTCATGCCATATCAACATTAAGGGTTCAGCCGGGGAACATAGCATAGAAAGCATTCAAAGAAACTTATATTAAGTGAATATAGGCAAGGCGCCGAAATTTACAGAACATCTGGGATGGTTGCTACATGCGCCAGTCTGGATAAATTTCATGTAAATATATTGAATGGCTCAATAAATATGCCAGTGGAGAGATTAACACTCATGGGTCCGTTTCCTTATAGAGTGAGGTCACATCAGATGCAAGGTTTTATCATTTTAACCCTAAGCTAAAAATCACCATCAACAAAAGGATATAAACATTGTGTGATTACTTATACGTGTGTAAGTCCTTATTCCTTGAACCAAAGTATGCGTACTTTGCTGCTCAGGAAACCGGAACTAAAGTTCGCGCACCGGTACGTGCACTGTCGGAAGTTCACATCCCGTGAATTTCTGCTGGAGTTTGTGAACTGAAAACAAACTTATTTCAGGTACTTAGGTCCGCATACCAGTATGCGTACTTAAATGGGTTAGTTTATAAAAACGATTATTCGTGAACTTAAACTTATATAAACTAAGGAATGCATACTTGCAAACCGTGGCTATAAAGTTCATGAATTGATTCGAGTGAATCAAATCGTTTTTGCTTCAATTGTGTCTTATATATTTCTATGAGATCTAAGCAATTGAACAACTCTCTAACTAGTTCTCTTGAGTCATTTGAACTAGTTATGGTTAAGATGAATATGGTTGATATGAAAGTGCTCATATGGCTAACCATTTGGTTAACTACTGTCGAACCAACTAAATGTACATGTTTGGGTACGGTTACACAAACCTAAATAAACGTGCATTTCATTTGTGTGTAACAAGCTAAGTTCGATCTAACGGTTGAAAGATATTAGCTTGAATCTAGTCAGGTTTTCATCTAACGGTGAATATTGAATGCTTTGTTGCTAAGATAACATTGATTGCAAACCCTGATTTGAAAGACTATATAAAGGAGAACTCTAGCAACTGGGAAACCTAATCCCCACACCTCCTGTGTGATACTAGTTGTATAAGATAGAGTCGATTCTCCTTTAACCATAAGTTTCTATCGAGACCCTGTAGGTTAACGACTTGAAGACTTCATTGGGATTGTGAAGCCAGACCCAACTATTTTCTCTGTAGTTGTGTGATATGATCTTGTTGTTTCTATCGTATTTGAGTACAATCCTAGGATTGGCTTGAGATTAATTTCTCCAATAGGAAAGATAGAAAAGTAGTCACAAACATCTTCGTCTCATCGTTTGTGATCCACAATATCTTGTTTCGCTAGTCGATTAAGATTATTGTGAGATGATTGATATTTCTAGGTTGTTCTCCGAGAATATAAGTCCGGTATATCAACTGGTTCCTGTTCACCTTGATTTATCAAAAGACAGAACAAAACTCGTAGGTATTTCTGTGGGAGATAGATTTATCTGTTTCTGTAGACTTTTCTGTGTGATACAGATTTGTTTATTAAAGTCTTCGACTTTGGGTCGTAGCAACTCTTAGTTGTGGGTGAGATCAGCTAAGGGAATCAAGTGCATAGTATCCTGTTATGATCAGAGACGTAAGGAGCGCAATTGTACCTTGGATCAGTGTGAGATTGATTGGGGGTCAATTACAGTTCCGACCGAAGTTAGTTTGTAGTAGGCTAGTGTCTGTAGCGGCTTAATACAGTGTGTGTTCAATCTGGACTAGGTCCCGGGGTTTTTCTACATTTGCGGTTTCCTCGTTAACAAAACTTCTGGTGTCTATGTTGTTTCTTTTCCGCATTATATTTTGTTATATAATTGAAATATCACAGGTTGTGTGTTGAATCGATCAATTGGGAAATCCAACCTTTGGTTGTTGATTGAAATTGATTGATCCTTGAACATTGATCTTTGGTACCGTTCAAGTGAGTTCTCTTGTATTCAATTAGACTCGCAGATTTCTATTTGCTTAAGTATTGAATTGAGAAAGAGAGATATAACTCTTTGGTATACTTTTATTAAGATTGAGTCTGACTGTCTAGTTGATTCTCTTAAAAGTATATTGGAGTTTTTCCATACAGATTGCTAAGCGAAATATTGGGTATGGTTGTTAGACCCCCGCTTTTTCAATTAGTATCAAAGAAGGTAAACACGTTTAAAGACCTTATAAGTCTGTGTTTGTAGCGATCTGACTATATGGACAGTAGTCTCTCTGATGACGCAACATGATGGACACATTTATATGTCTAATATAACCTCAATTGTATGCATTGTTAATGCTCGATTTCGTACTTATTATGATGTTTTATGTATTTGTAGGTACTTTTGGGAAATAAACATTTTTGGAAAATTCCGCTCGAAAAGTTGCTAAAGGCTCCTCTAGAGGACATCTGTTAAAGGGACTCTCAAATGGATAAGGGGAACCTAGACGATAAGGGGTAACCTAGCGTTATTTGCACTGAACTGAAATTGAATATATGATTCTGATTAAGTGGTTGTGATTTCAATTGATGGGTCATGCTTAGGTTAAGTCTTTTGATAGTCCATGCTTTCGATTTACAACTATTGTTTTGAGAATCTACTTGTCTAGGCAATATTTTAGAATCAAATTGAATGTCTTGAGTTGCACAAAAATTGATTAGATTAATCACTGATAATTGGTTAATGGTAGAATCCATAGTCTCAATTTTCTCTGAAATCTTGATAACAACTTCAATTGAGTTTTCTTTATTTTTAGTTTTCGAAATTTAAGTCTAAAATCAAATCTCAACAAATCTTTTTTACCACCACTTCAACAACACATCAATTGTTTGGCGCCGCCGACGCGGACTTGTATTTAGGTTTTAGGTTTTTAGATTTATTTTTATTTTATTTATTTTTAGATTTTTTGTTCTCTTTTACGCCTTTGGTATTTTCTTGATTCTTTTCAGATTTGGAGCGTAGCTATAAAGAAAGAAAAAGTGCTATAAAAGGAAATCAAAGCCAAAGAGAAAAGAAAAGAGGAGTCCAAAAGGAGTGAAGAAGATTTTATTTTTATTTATTAGCTTTTTATTTTTGGAAAATCGTATTAGGGTTTGTTGTATCTTTGTAAATTTTTTTTATTTTATTTTTGGACACTTTTTGGACTTTATTTTTGGGACATTGAACGTTATTATTTTTAGACCCTAAGGAAGGGTTAAATTTAAATAAAACTGTTGTAGGGAAGGACGATAGTTACGATACTGTCTCAGCCCCACAGGTTCGTAGACTGACATAGGAGTCGGTGGCCTGAGGCGACTTCAACGATTCATCGCTCGTCTGGTACGGGAGGTAAGACTCTTTCCACCCACGAATCCCCCGTTAGTGGGTTTTATTTTTTATAAAAACACGTGCACACACCAATTGCATTCGTCAGACTACCGAGTTTAGGAAAACTCGTGGATTAGTAAGCTGAACCTGTGCCTTGGGCCTTATAGGAGTTACCAGCTGAAAGTACTCAAACCTCAACCTTGTACCTTTGACCAGTCTTTGATTGTAGGTATATTTTGTTGTGGTAACCTGAGCTTACCCATTTTAGTCGGCCCTGCATTTGCACGTACACAAAAGAATGTCGAACTAGAATTACACTAGCCAATACAATGAATATCCGACTGATTTTTTCCAAATGGACGTTACAACTTTGACCATAGTGTGAATAGTGATTGGGAGAATCAACCTTTTGAAGGTTATGACTCATACCATGGTGATCCCAATTTGAAAAAGCAGGGGTCTAACGACACCACCCAATATTTCGCTTAGCAATCTGTATGGACTAACTCCGAAATACTTTGCTAGAGAATCAACTAGACAGTCAGACTCAATCTAGATTAAAGTATCTCAAGGAGTTAATATCTCTCTCGTGATTTGATTTTTACTCAAGCTAAAAACAATAGCGAGTCTTTATCAAATACAAGGAATAACCTGGACGGTACCAAAGACCAATATCCAAGAATCAATCAACAACCAAAGGTTGGATTTCCAATTGATGATCTTAACGCACAACCTGTATTATTTCAATTATATAAAATATAATGCGGAAAAGAAATAACACAGACACCAGAAGTTTTGTTAATGAGGAAACCGAAAATGCAGAAAAACTGCGGGACCTAGTCCAGATTGAATACACACTGTATTAAGCCGCTACAGACACTAGCCTACTACAAGCTAACTTCGGACTGGACTATAGTTGAACCCCAATCAGTCTCCCACTAATTCAACGTACAGTTGTACTCCTACGCCTCTGATCCCAGCAGGATACTGCGCACTTGATTCCCTAGATGATCTCACCCACAACTAAGAGTTGCTGCAACCCACAATTGCAGACTTGATAATAAACAAATCTGTCTCACACAGAAAAGTCTATCAAAGGATAAATCTGTCTCCCACAGAAAAACCTTAGGTTTTTGTTCCATCTTAAGATATAAAATCAAGGTGAACAGGAACCAATTGATAATCCGGTCTTATATTCCCGAAGAACAGCCTAGATTAATCAATCACCTCTCAACAATCCTTCTTGACTGCACAAGCGGTTTGTCGAGGAATCACAAACAGTGAGACGAAGATGTTTATGACTTCTTTATCTTGCCTATCGGAGAACTCTCACGATCTCAAGCCGATCAATAGATTTTACTCGTACGATAGAAGATGCAAGATCAGATCACACAACTACGATAAAAGTAGTATCGGTTTGGCTTCACAATCCCAATGAAGTCTTTAAGTCGTTAACCTGGTTTTAGAGAAGAAAACCAAAGGTTAAAGGAGAATCGACTCTAGCGAGCACACTAGTATCACACAGACGTGTGGGGATTAGTTTTACACAATGCTAGATGTCTCCTTTATATAGCCTTCAAATCAGGGTTTCGCCTTAGTTACAAAGCAATCCATATTCCTCGTTAAACGAAAACCTGATTTAGATTCAAGATAATATTTCTCAACCATTAGATCGAAAACTTAGCTTGTCACACACACTTGGGTAGACGTTTACTGGGTTTGTGAAAACTGTGCCCAAACGTGTACGTGTATGTTGTTTCAACATAGTAACCCAAAAGGTTAACCATATGAGCAATTCATATTAACCTAGTTCTTCTTCACTTAACTAGTTCAATTGACTCAAATGAACTAGTTAGAGAGTTGTTCAATTGCTATGAGATCTTATGTAACTACACAAGACACAATTGAAACAAAGATGATTCGATTCGATTGAATCGGCTCATGAACTTTATAGCCACGATTTGCATAAAGCATTCCTTAGTAATTTAAGTTTCATGTTCAGAGCACATCTTTAGATCATAACTACTTAAGCTCACAAACAAGTTTGCGGACTTAAGGCAACCGGCAGAGTTTTCCAAACTCAGCAGAAAATCTCGGCAAAGAGACTTCCGCCAGTTCGCGGACTAAACACGCAAACGAGTTTTTGGAAAATCCCAGCAAAAATTCTTGGTAAGAGAACTTCTGTCAGTTCGCGGACTGAGTTCGCAAACTGAGTTCGCGGACTTGGCAAAGCCAATTCCTCCGGTTTCTCTCAATCAACAAAGTTCGAAAACTTCGGATTAAGGAATACATGGTTATGTAATCTAGACTCTCATTCCAATCATTGAGACATTCTCAGAGGATGTTATATAGCCGTTATTAACATACTGTTTCACGTCAAAGCAATTCTCAAAGTAATTGAAACTTTTCATGACTTTCGTCACTAGGTGAATATAAACTTGATCAAAGCGAAACGCTTTACCAACACACGATTTCGAGAAAAGATAAGTAGTGAATACTCAGCTATGATCCAGTCTATATAGCATATGACTTTTTGTCTCATAAGAAGTAGGAGATATAATAGATAGACTTTTGAGTGATAGATAAGTTCAAGTCTCCACATACCTTTTTGTTGATGAAGTTCCACGGTTCCTTGAGTAGATCTTCGTCATTGTATGATGAATCGCCATGAAGTCCTTGAGCTCAACTACACTTTTCTATCATAGTCTGAGACATAGCTATAATAGACTAGAAATCAAGACTCATAGTTTTGATCACTAACATTGACAAACATGCTTGATATAGCAACGCATGCGAGGTCGACCGAGCTATGCTCTAATGATGAGTGCCAAATATTGTATATATTTATCCCTTTTTGTTGGCATTTAACTCATCTTTTGTGCATTAATTCTACATTTTATCCCATATTCTGTATTTTCATTGTTTTCAAGAATAAATATTTTTATTACTTAATTTTGCATTTTTAGGTAATAAATAAAGTCTGGATGACTTGCGGAGCGGAAAAGAGCAGAAAAGTAGTGAAAAGCCGGGAGAAATCACGCAAGGAAGCCGCGAAGAATGGTGCGCACAACCTCATTTTCTACACACAAAAACGCCTCCGTTCTCAGCCATCAGATCAGTTCTCAGAAGCATCCGATGGTCGCTCCTTCATAGAGCATCAAAATCTGAAGTCTCTGCCAAGCACCACAGCGCTGAAATTCCAAGCCTTCAGATTAGATGGTAGTTGAATCCAACGGTTGCTCCCTTGCTGTTCATCAAAGTTTGATATCTCCGCCTTACACTACAGCACCTAACCTAATCTATCACCGTTCGTTTCGTTGTATCCCTTCATCCGACGGTCGCTCCTCGCTTGCCTCCGCATCACCGTCCGATCTACCTACCAGCTCCACATCCCGCGGCTTCAGCTCGCGGTACACCCATCTTGATGCACCGCTCAACACCCTAGTACTGGAACCCTACACACCCTAAACAAACGCATCCCTTCTCCCAAAATCAACTGAGCTCCTTCTTCCCCGACATTTGCAGAGCCACCTCTCTGCCACCACCTTCCCCGACCATTTCCAGCCACCACCTCACCTCTGCAACACCATCACTTCTTCACCACATCAGTACCTCCCCAGTCCGTTCATTTATCTCTCTAGCCATCTATGTTAGTGACTTCTCACCATTCTAAACCCTAGGTTGGAAATCACTAAAATAGATGAGGCTCTAGACATCAATCGAACACAGCAGAGGAAGCAGGAAGATCAGAGGAGGAATGGGTCGAAGATAAGAGAGTCAATTCCTCGATTTTGGGTAATGAAAGTTAAACCCTAATTTTTGGGATTTGGGGGAAACCCTAATTTTAATGTTTGGGTATAAATTGAGGGTTGGGTATCACTGTTAAAACTTGTTCTTGGACTAGCCAAGTTTCCACCCAATTTGGGTTAGGTTAATTTAATTCCAATTTTAATTTCACTGTTTATTTTTAGGGTTCTTGTTTTGCAATTTTCATTTCCTGTTTAATCATGTATGTGTTCTGTTAAAATTGTTGTTCATGATAATGTGTGTTGTTTACATGTGTGTTACTGTTTTGCATTCTAAATGTGTTCCTGTTTAATTTTAATGTCATGTTAGTGCCATGTTTAGCTCAACTGTTGTTTTTAATTCACTGTTAGTTTGATGGAATGCTAGGCTAGAAACCTTTGAAGCACTGAATTGATTGAGTAATGGAAGAAATCAGTGCTCATAGCAAGCTGATTATCTTGCCATTCCATTTTTGTATGCTTAGGATGCATTGTGTTGATTGAGCATTGGGAGAAATTAGTGCTCATAGCAAGCTAATTCTCTTCCCATTCTATTTGTATGCCTGTATTCTTCCCTTGGCCTTGCATTGTCACCATTTCAGTTCCATTATCATCCCTGCCCTTGGCTTAGGCCTTGGTTCATTTCTATTGTTGTTGTTTAGTTCTTTGCTGTTAGTCATTGTCTTGGTTCTTTTGCATTGTTCTCTGCCTGTTTAGTCATTGTCTTGTAAATTTTCTCCATTGTCTTTCCTGTTAACTGCCTTTGTTCTTCATTGCCTTGTTCTGCCACTGTTACCTTGGCTTAGTGCCACCACTACTTGCACTGCCATCTCTTCTCCTTGTTCTGCTGCTGCTACTACTTGCACTGCTTGAGCAGCTACTGTGCAGTATTGCTGCTGTTGCTTCCCTTGCTGTTGCTGCTGTCTTCTTGGCCTTGAGCTGCTGTGCACTGCTTGTGCAGCTGCTGCTGCAACCCATCTGCCCTGCAACTCTCCTGTTGCCTTTTCCTTCCACTGCTGCTGCTGCTGCATTGAGCCCAAAAGCCTCAGAAGCCCATAAGTCCAAAGCCTGGGTTTTTAACCATTGGCCCTTTACAAACCAAAGCCCAGGTCTAATCAAAAGCCCACAGTCCACTGTTAGCTCAATCCCATTGAGCCCAAAAGCCCAGAGCACGACTTGAGCTCACCAGAAGACCAAAACAAAACCCATTAAGCCCAAAACAAGGTTTAAGACCTAAAGCCCATAGTCCACATTTCTGAGCCCAAGCTCAGTTCAATCCATTTCAAAACCATTCAAAGCCCAACAACAACTAGAACCCAAAATAGCTAAACACTCCAAAACACACCCAGTCTCTGTGGATCGACCCGTACTTGCACGAGCTACAACCGACGACCGTGCACTTGCGGTATTACTGTAGGCCCGCGTTTTCATTGCGCTTAATTTTATACATATCTCCGGGCCCACCAAGTTTTTGGCCGGGGATAATTTTTAGGACCTTTTAGAAGCCTACCAAGTTTTTGGCGCCGCTGCCGGGGATTGGTGCTGTGTTTTTCTTGTGTTTTTCTTAGCTATTTTGCATTTCACTGCATAGCATTTGCATCTGCATCTGCTTCACTTCATTTGCTGTTGGACCTGCTGTTCTGAACCTGTTTTTCCTCTGCTGGGACGCCACCAAGGAAAAGAACCAAAGCCCAACTGGGTTTTTGCAACAATATCAGAGCAGCTGGGTTGTGCTTAAAAGGTAACCCATTTAAGAGAACCCGAATTGTGGGCTTCCAATTTTTTAATTGTGGGCTTGTAATATTAAAGCCAATTTTTGGGCTTCTCTTATTTTCTGTTGGGTTTGTAATAATTTATTTGTGGGCTTGTTTATTTAATTTGTGGGCTTGTATTTAATTGTTGTGAGCTTGTTTAATTTGGACTTGTAATTTGTATTCTGGGTTTTTAAACCCAGCTGAGCTTGTAACCGATCACGCTAGTTGAACTCGTTAGTGGGCCGAGTACCCAAATTCTAGGCCGAGATTTTGGACTCAGTTCCACCAAAAGTTTTCAAACTAGCTGAGCCAAAGCAAACGCAAAACAAACAGTGGGCTTGCTCCCATTCAAAAAACCAAATTTTATTTTCTTTTTCTAAAAAAAAAAAAAACCAAATTTTATTTCTTTCAAAAAAAAAAAAAAAAAAAAAATTTCTCTTGCTCCCATTTTAAACCAAATTTTACTTGCTCCCATTTTAAACCAAATTTTTTCTTCTTTATCCCATCTTAATCCAAAAGTTTTATTTTACTCCCATTTCAAAACCAAATTTTCATTTTCAAATGTCTCCCACCAAAACCATTAAAAACCAAATTTTTGAAAACCCATTAAAACCAAATAGTGGGCTTTGTGTCTTTTCAAAATGGGACAACCTCGTGCTCTCCATGAATACATGTATCCGTCAATAAAAATTCCATTATCATGTATTGTCTTACCTCAAACCAATAACCCTTTTAAAATAAATGCAAGCATGATACAAATACTTCCTATATTTCGAGGGTTAGATTCTGAGAACCCCTATACTCATGTAAGAGAGTTTGAACAAATTTGTCGGACTATGCAACCTGATCATATGTCCGAAGACTCTCTGAAATTGCGTTTGTTTACATTTTCTTTAAAGGAAAGGGCCAAAACATGGTTTTACGGTTTGAGACCACAATCAATCAACACTTGGGACCAACTCACAGATCTATTTTTCAAAAAATTCTTTCCACACCATAGGACCATCGCTATTCGTCAAAGTATCAATTGTTTTGTCCAATTGGATGAGGAAACTGTTTTTCACTATTTTGAACGTTTTAATGATTTGTTGAGCGAATGTCCGCACCATGGAATTGAGAAGTGGAGACTTGTCGTCATCCTCTATGAGGGACTAGACTTTAAATCTCGAACCATGGTTGAGTCCATGTGTAATGGTGAGTTTATTGATAAATCTGTGGATGATGCATGGAATTTTTTAGCCGAGATTGCAGAGAAAACCCATCAATGGGAATCCGTTAGGGAAACAGGAACAACACCACATGATATGAGTCACCCCCATGAATTAGAGTTTTATTCTTGTAATAGCTCCGACCTTAGGATTGAAAATTATCCTAGATTGCAAAATGCCTATCATGATGATGATGATTATGATGTTATGTTAGAAGAACATGTCTATACTAAAAATGTTATGGAACCTTTGGGTTCAAATACATTAGGCTTCTCTGCCCCGACCTTAATGCATGATATTTCTTCTAGTATTCCATGTGATGTTTCCCCTGATGTGCCGATACATGAAAATCAATCTGTTGATGATGTTGATAATTCTGATTGTGATCTTGCCAATTTGATTGATGATTGTGAGCATGATGTGACATGTGTAGATGAGTTAGAAGATTTTGATTTGATTGATAATGATATGCCTATTCTTCTACCTAAGTCACAATCTGATGGCCTTCCACCCAACCTAGATTTGGTTTGTACCCATATTGTCAAACCGATTTTTCTGAAAATGCCCAACCTAGGTTTGGAACTGTGTGCTTCCCAAGTCCTCTTGGACTATTTTGCTTCTAAGTATAATACATTTGAGGAACCACAGTTGGAAATTGCATGTTTGCCCATCCCGAAAACAGTCCATTATGAGTTAGACCTTTTGAATCCTGAACCCCTAAAATTGTTAGATTTTGTGCTTAAAAGTGAACCTGTTGAAAAATTCTGGTTTAGGGGTGATTCATTCGGTTTTTCACTCTCACTCCCATTTAAGTCCAATTTTAGTGTTTTGAAACTTTCTATGTCTCTACACTTTTTCTTTTGGGTTGATCCTCAACTCTTTAGATTGTTAGTGTATGGTGAATTTTTTGTATATAATCAAGTAGATAAATTTTAAAAACTTTTTTTCCTTTTGTATATATTTTGCTAATCCAATATGATCTCGGTTGAAATATGTTGGATTATTTTTGCCTTGAATAACGGAGTTCTAATCGAGCTTTCGCCGTACAATCGGGTATTCTCTCTCCTTTTACTCTACTCAGCATGTTCCTCTTCATATATTGTTTTATAATTCTTTCCATATTTTGAAACATTGAGGACAATGTTTAGTTTAGGTTTGGGGGTATAGAGTAGATACCATGATAATTTGCTATAATTGAAAACGAACTCCTTCTTCTTTTTGAAAAAATTGAAAAATTCCAAAAAAAAAAAAAAAAAATTTTGAAAAATCAAAATAAAAAATTAAAAAATTGAAAAATCATAAAAATGGAGCTCATTTACCTTGAAATGTTGACTCTTGTGCAAATATGTAATTATTAGGAGTCTTAGTCTAGATATTTAGGCACCCTGATTCTAGCACAATTCACATAGTGATAAGAAATTTGCACGCGCACGATCTACCAATACATGTATGGCCTCGATCTTCAAGGTGTTTGATAGGAAGTTACGATTGCCAATCACTTTAGAATACTGAACGAAACTTGACTAGCTTGTTCTTTGGTTGGTTGGGATAGAAGGTGGAGGTTACATTAAGAAAAACAACCATCGAATTTAACTGGGTGCATCAAAAAGGGCTACCTCTTGCAAAGTGTCATGTAATCTTTTGTTTCCTTTTGTATTTGTATCAAAAGTGTTTCCTTGTTCTAAAAAAAAAAAAACGATGTATATATTCAGAAAAAAAAAAAAAAAAAAAAACGATGTATATTCAAAAAAAAAAAAAAAAAATCAGAAAAATACAAAAAAATCAAGTATTTATCAATTCCATCATCTCTTGTTCCAAAAATAAAAGAGAGTAGTCAATGTAAATAAGAGTCATGTAAATAGTCATTTTGTTGTTTCATTGTAATAAGCAAGGAGGGTGTATGCCATTGATGTACAACGCGAGCAATTGTGAAATACCTCCAACTCATTCACAATTCTCGTAAAGTCCGGACAGCTAGCTAGATTTCGACCTTGGTTCTTAGCCTGAGAAACTATCTCTTGGTGATTAGTAGTCATAACTTCAAATCTTTCTTTACACATGTGTAGATACACTTTACACTCTTATCACATGTCTTTTTTTGTTATCAGTGCTAGGATTGTGCCTTCGATAGCTAGATTGACATCTCCATTTTGCTGTGAGCTTAAACTGTTTTGCACATGTCACATTTGATGGAATATGAGCTTATATTTTTCCTTAGGTTTTGTAGGCACACCTCTGGTAAACCTTCACGAGACTTCACTCGTCCACTAGGGACACTTAGTGGTTTAAAAGGCTTAGTGCATACGCTAAATGCATTCGAGAGACCAGCGACAGTGGTATAGTTAGGATTTCCTTAGTTTTGTTTTACTTGAGGACAAGTAAAATTCAGGTTTGGGGGTATTTGATGAGTGCCAAATATTGTATATATTTATCCCTTTTGTTGGCATTTAACTCATCTTTTGTGCATTAATTCTACATTTTATCCCATATTCTGTATTTTCATTGTTTTCAAGAATAAATATTTTTATTACTTAATTTTGCATTTTAGGTAATAAATAAAGTCTGGATGACTTGCGGAGCGGAAAAGAGCAGAAAAGTAGTGAAAAGCCGGGAGAAATCACGCAAGGAAGCCGCGAAGAATGGTGCGCACAACCTCATTTTCTACACACAAAAACGCCTCCGTTCTCAGCCATCAGATCAGTTCTCAGAAGCATCCGATGGTCGCTCCTTCATAGAGCATCAAAATCTGAAGTCTCTGCCAAGCACCACAGCGCTGAAATTCCAAGCCTTCAGATTAGATGGTAGTTGAATCCAACGGTTGCTCCCTTGCTGTTCATCAAAGTTTGATATCTCCGCCTTACACTACAGCACCTAACCTAATCTATCACCGTTCGTTTCGTTGTATCCCTTCATCCGACGGTCGCTCCTCGCTTGCCTCCGCATCACCGTCCGATCTACCTACCAGCTCCACATCCCGCGGCTTCAGCTCGCGGTACACCCATCTTGATGCACCGCTCAACACCCTAGTACTGGAACCCTACACACCCTAAACAAACGCATCCCTTCTCCCAAAATCAACTGAGCTCCTTCTTCCCCGACATTTGCAGAGCCACCTCTCTGCCACCACCTTCCCCGACCATTTCCAGCCACCACCTCACCTCTGCAACACCATCACTTCTTCACCAACATCATCAGTACCTCCCCAGTCCGTTCATTTATCTCTCTAGCCATCTATGTTAGTGACTTCTCACCATTCTAAACCCTAGGTTGGAAATCACTAAAATAGATGAGGCTCTAGACATCAATCGAACACAGCAGAGGAAGCAGGAAGATCAGAGGAGGAATGGGTCGAAGATAAGAGAGTCAATTCCTCGATTTTGGGTAATGAAAGTTAAACCCTAATTTTTGGGATTTGGGGGAAACCCTAATTTTAATGTTTGGGTATAAATTGAGGGTTGGGTATCACTGTTAAAACTTGTTCTTGGACTAGCCAAGTTTCCACCCAATTTGGGTTAGGTTAATTTAATTCCAATTTTAATTTCACTGTTTATTTTTAGGGTTCTTGTTTTGCAATTTTCATTTCCTGTTTAATCATGTATGTGTTCTGTTAAAATTGTTGTTCATGATAATGTGTGTTGTTTACATGTGTGTTACTGTTTTGCATTCTAAATGTGTCCTGTTTAATTTTAATGTCATGTTAGTGCCATGTTTAGCTCAACTGTTGTTTTAATTCACTGTTAGTTTGATGGAATGCTAGGCTAGAAACCTTTGAAGCACTGAATTGATTGAGTAATGGAAGAAATCAGTGCTCATAGCAAGCTGATTATCTTGCCATTCCTTTTTGTATGCTTAGGATGCATTGTGTTGATTGAGCATTGGGAGAAATTAGTGCTCATAGCAAGCTAATTCTCTTCCCATTCTATTTGTATGCCTGTATTCTTCCCTTGGCCTTGCATTGTCACCATTTCAGTTCCATTATCATCCCTGCCCTTGGCTTAGGCCTTGGTTCATTTCTATTGTTGTTGTTTAGTTCTTTGCTGTTAGTCATTGTCTTGGTTCTTTTGCATTGTTCTCTGCCTGTTTAGTCATTGTCTTGTAAATTTTCTCCATTGTCTTTCCTGTTAACTGCCTTTGTTCTTCATTGCCTTGTTCTGCCACTGTTACCTTGGCTTAGTGCCACCACTACTTGCACTGCCATCTCTTCTCCTTGTTCTGCTGCTGCTACTACTTGCACTGCTTGAGCAGCTACTGTGCAGTATTGCTGCTGCTGTTGCTTCCCTTGCTGTTGCTGCTGTCTTCTCTTGGCCTTGTTGCTGCGTGCACTGCTTGTGCAGCTGCTGCTGCAACCCATCTGCCCTGCACTCTCCTGTTGCCTTTTCCTTCCACTGCTGCTGCTGCATTGAGCCCAAAAGCCTCAGAAGCCCATAAGTCCAAAGCCTGGGTTTTTAACCATTGGCCCTTTACAAACCAAAGCCCAGGTCTAATCAAAAGCCCACAGTCCACTGTTAGCTCAATCCCATTGAGCCCAAAAGCCCAGAGCACGACTTGAGCTCACCAGAAGACCAAAACAAAACCCATTAAGCCCAAAACAAGGTTTAAGACCTAAAGCCCATAGTCCACATTTCTGAGCCCAAGCTCAGTTCAATCCATTTCAAAACCATTCAAAGCCCAACAACAACTAGAACCCAAAATAGCTAAACACTCCAAACACACCCAGTCTCTGTGGATCGACCCGTACTTGCACGAGCTACAACCGACGACCGTGCACTTGCGGTATTACTGTAGGCCCGCGTTTTCATTGCGCTTAATTTTATACATATCTCCGGGCCCACCAAGTTTTTGGCCGGGGATAATTTTTAGGACCTTTTAGAAGCCTACCAAGTTTTTGGCGCCGCTGCCGGGGATTGGTGCTGTGTTTTTCTTGTGTTTTTTAGCTATTTTGCATTTCACTGCATAGCATTTGCATCTGCATCTGCTTCACTTCATTTGCTGTTGGACCTGCTGTTCTGAACCTGTTTTTCCTCTGCTGGGACGCCACCAAGGAAAAGAACCAAAGCCCAACTGGGTTTTTGCAACAATATCAGAGCAGCTGGGCTGTGCTTAAAAGGTAACCCATTTAAGAGAACCCGAATTGTGGGCTTCCAATTTTTTAATTGTGGGCTTGTAATATTAAAGCCAATTTTTGGGCTTCTCTTATTTTCTGTTGGGTTTGTAATAATTTATTTGTGGGCTTGTTTATTTAATTTGTGGGCTTGTATTTAATTTTGTGAGCTTGTTTAATTTGGACTTGTATTTGTATTCTGGGTTTTTAAACCCAGCTGAGCTTGTAACCGATCACGCTAGTTGAACTCGTTAGTGGGCCGAGTACCCAAATTCTAGGCCGAGATTTTGGACTCAGTTCCACCAAAAGTTTTCAACAAGCGGAGCCAAAGCAAACGCAAAACAAACAGTGGGCTTGCTCCCATTCAAAAACCAAATTTTATTTTCTTTCTAAAAAAAAAAAAAAATTTATTTTCTTTCTTAAAAAAAAAAAAAAAAAAAAAAATTTCTTGCTCCCATTAAACCAAATTTTACTTGCTCCCATTTTAAACCAAATTTTTTCTTTATCCCATCTTAATCCAAAAGTTTTATTTTACTCCCATTTCAAAACCAAATTTTCATTTTCAAATGTCTCCACCAAAACCAAAATTTTCCCATTAAAAACCAAATTTTTGAAAACCCATTAAAACCAAATAGTGGGCTTTGTGTCTTTTCAAAATGGGCCAACCTCGTGCTCTCCATGAATACATGTATCCGTCAATAAAAATTCCATTATCATGTATTGTCTTACCTCAAACCAATAACCCTTTTAAAATAAATGCAAGCATGATACAAATACTTCCTATATTTCGAGGGTTCGATTCTGAGAACCCCTATACTCATGTAAGAGAGTTTGAACAAATTTGTCGGACTATGCAACCTGATCATATGTCCGAAGACTCTCTGAAATTGCGTTTGTTTACATTTTCTTTAAAGGAAAGGGCCAAAACATGGTTTTACGGTTTGAGACCACAATCAATCAACACTTGGGACCAACTCACAGATCTATTTTTCAAAAAATTCTTTCCACACCATAGGACCATCGCTATTCGTCAAAGTATCAATTGTTTTGTCCAATTGGATGAGGAAACTGTTTTTCACTATTTTGAACGTTTTAATGATTTGTTGAGTGAATGTCCGCACCATGGAATTGAGAAGTGGAGACTTGTCGTCATCCTCTATGAGGGACTAGACTTTAAATCTCGAACCATGGTTGAGTCTATGTGTAATGGTGAGTTTATTGATAAATCTGTGGATGATGCATGGAATTTTTTAGCCGAGATTGCAGAGAAAACCCATCAATGGGAATCCGTTAGGGAAACAGGAACAACACCACATGATATGAGTCACCCCCATGAATTAGAGTTTTATTCTTGTAATAGCTCCGACCTTAGGATTGAAAATTATCCTAGATTGCAAAATCCTATCATGATGATGATGATTATGATGTTATGTTAGAAGAACATGTCTATACTGAAAATGTTATGGAACCTTTGGGTTCAAATACATTAGGCTTCTCTGCCCCGACCTTAATGCATGATATTTCTTCTAGTATTCCATGTGATGTTTCCCCTGATGTGCCGATACATGAAATCAATCTGTTGATGATGTTGATAATTCTGATTGTGATCTTGCCAATTTGATTGATGATTGTGAGCATGATGTGACATGTGTAGATGAGTTAGAAGATTTTGATTTGATTGATAATGATATGCCTATTCTTCTACCTAAGTCACAATCTGATGGCCTTCCACCCAACCTAGATTTGGTTTGTACCCATATTGTCAAACCGATTTTTCTGAAAATTCCAATCTAGGATTGGAACTGTGTGCTTCCCAAGTCCTCTTGGACTATTTTGCTTCAAAATATACATTTAAGACCACAGTTGGAAATTGCATGTTTGCCCATCCCGAAAACAGTCCATTATGAGTTAGACCTTTTGAATCCTGAACCCCTAAAATTGTTAGATTTTGTGCTTAAAAGTAAACCTGTTGAAAAATTTGGTTTAGGGGTGATTCATTCGGTTTTTCACTCTCACTCCCATTTAAGTCCAATTTTAGTGTTTTGAAACTTTCTATGTCTCTACACTTTTTCTTTTGGGTTGATCCTCAACTCTTTAGATTGTTAGTGTATGGTGAATTTTTTGTATATAATCAGTAGATAAATTTTAAAAACTTTTGTTCCTTTTGTATATTTTGCTAATCCAATATGATCTCGGCTGAAATATGTTGGATTTTTTGCCTTGAATAACGGAGTTAATTCTGCTTTCGCCGAAATCGGGTATTCTCTCTCCTTTTACTCTACTCAGCATGTCCTTTCCATATATGTTATAATTCTTTCCATATTTTGAAACATTGAGGACAATGTTTAGTTTAGGTTTGGGGGTATAGAGTAGATACCATGATAATTGCTATAATTGAAAACGAACTCCTTCTTCTTTTTGAAAAAATTGAAAAATTCCAAAAAAAAAAAAAAAAATTGAAAAATCAAAAAAAAAATTAAAAAATGAAAAATCATAAAAATGGAGCTCATTTACCTTGAAATGTTGACTCTTGTGCAAATATGTATTATTAGGAGTCTTAGTCTAGATATTTAGGCACCCTGATTCTAGCACAATTCACATAGTGATAAGAAATTTGCACGCGCACGATCTACCAATACATGTATGGCCTCGATCTTCAAGGTGTTTGATAGGAAGTTACGATTGCCAATCACTTTAGAATACTGAACGAAACTTGACTAGCTTGTTCTTTGGTTGGTTGGGATAGAAGGTGGAGGTTACATTAAGAAAAACAACCATCGAATTTAACTGGGTGCATCAAAAAGGGCTACCTCTTGCAAAGTGTCATGTAATCTTTTGTTTCCTTTTGTATTTGTATCAAAAGTGTTTCCTTGTTCTAAAAAAAAAAAAAAAAAAAAAAAAAAAAAAAAAAAAAACGATGTATATTCAAAAAAAAAAAAAAAAATCAGAAAATACAAAAAAAAATCAAGTATTTATCAATTCCATCATCTCTTGTTCCAAAAATAAAAAGAGAGTAGTCAATGTAAATAAGAGTCATGTAAATAGTCATTTTGTTGTTTCATTGTAATAAGCAAGGAGGGTGTATGCCATTGATGTACAACGCGAGCAATTGTGAAATACCTCCAACTCATTCACAATTCTCGTAAAGTCCGGACAGCTAGCTAGATTTCGACCTTGGTTCTTAGCCTGAGAAACTATCTCTTGGTGATTAGTAGTCATAACTTCAGATCTTTCTTTACACATGTGTAGATACACTTTACACTCTTATCACATGTCTTTTTTTGTTATCAGTGCTAGGATTGTGCCTTCGATAGCTAGATTGACATCTCCATTTTGCTGTGAGCTTAAACTGTTTTGCACATGTCACATTTGATGGAATATGAGCTTATATTTTGTCCTTAGGTTTTGTAGGCACACCTCTGGTAAACCTTCACGAGACTTCAACTCGTCCACTAGGGACACTTAGTGGTTTAAAAGGCTTAGTGCATACGCTAAATGCATTCGAGAGACCAGCGACAGTGGTATAGTTAGGATTTCCTTAGTTTTGTTTTACTTGAGGACAAGTAAAATTCAGGTTTGGGGGTATTTGATGAGTGCCAAATATTGTATATATTTATCCCTTTTTGTTGGCATTTAACTCATCTTTTGTGCATTAATTCTACATTTTATCCCATATTCTGTATTTTCATTGTTTTCAAGAATAAATATTTTTATTACTTAATTTTGCATTTTTAGGTAATAAATAAAGTCTGGATGACTTGCGGAGCGGAAAAGAGCAGAAAAGTAGTGAAAAGCCGGGAGAAATCACGCAAGGAAGCCGCGAAGAATGGTGCGCACAACCTCATTTTCTACACACAAAAACGCCTCCGTTCTCAGCCATCAGATCAGTTCTCAGAAGCATCCGATGGTCGCTCCTTCATAGAGCATCAAAATCTGAAGTCTCTGCCAAGCACCACAGCGCTGAAATTCCAAGCCTTCAGATTAGATGGTAGTTGAATCCAACGGTTGCTCCCTTGCTGTTCATCAAAGTTTGATATCTCCGCCTTACACTACAGCACCTAACCTAATCTATCACCGTTCGTTTCGTTGTATCCCTTCATCCGACGGTCGCTCCTCGATTGCCTCCGCATCACCGTCCGATCTACCTACCAGCTCCACATCCCGCGGCTTCAGCTCGCGGTACACCCATCTTGATGCACCGCTCAACACCCTAGTACTGGAACCCTACACACCCTAAACAAACGCATCCCTTCTCCCAAAATCAACTGAGCTCCTTCTTCCCCGACATTTGCAGAGCCACCTCTCTGCCACCACCTTCCCCGACCATTTCCAGCCACCACCTCACCTCTGCAACACCATCACTTCTTCACCAACATCATCAGTACCTCCCCAGTCCGTTCATTTATCTCTCTAGCCATCTATGTTAGTGACTTCTCACCATTCTAAACCCTAGGTTGGAAATCACTAAAATAGATGAGGCTCTAGACATCAATCGAACACAGCAGAGGAAGCAGGAAGATCAGAGGAGGAATGGGTCGAAGATAAGAGAGTCAATTCCTCGATTTTGGGTAATGAAAGTTAAACCCTAATTTTTGGGATTTGGGGGAAACCCTAATTTTAATGTTTGGGTATAAATTGAGGGTTGGGTATCACTGTTAAAACTTGTTCTTGGACTAGCCAAGTTTCCACCCAATTTGGGTTAGGTTAATTTAATTCCAATTTTAATTTCACTGTTTATTTTTAGGGTTCTTGTTTTGCAATTTTCATTTCCTGTTTAATCATGTATGTGTTCTGTTAAAATTGTTGTTCATGATAATGTGTGTTGTTTACATGTGTGTTACTGTTTTGCATTCTAAATGTGTTCCTGTTTAATTTTAATGTCATGTTAGTGCCATGTTTAGCTCAACTGTTGTTTTTAATTCACTGTTAGTTTGATGGAATGCTAGGCTAGAAACCTTTGAAGCACTGAATTGATTGAGTAATGGAAGAAATCAGTGCTCATAGCAAGCTGATTATCTTGCCATTCCATTTTTGTATGCTTAGGATGCATTGTGTTGATTGAGCATTGGGAGAAATTAGTGCTCATAGCAAGCTAATTCTCTTCCCATTCTATTTGTATGCCTGTATTCTTCCCTTGGCCTTGCATTGTCACCATTTCAGTTCCATTATCATCCCTGCCCTTGGCTTAGGCCTTGGTTCATTTCTATTGTTGTTGTTTAGTTCTTTGCTGTTAGTCATTGTCTTGGTTCTTTTGCATTGTTCTCTGCCTGTTTAGTCATTGTCTTGTAAATTTTCTCCATTGTCTTTCCTGTTAACTGCCTTTGTTCTTCATTTCCTTGTTCTGCCACTGTTACCTTGGCTTAGTGCCACCACTACTTGCACTGCCATCTCTTCTCCTTGTTCTGCTGCTGCTACTACTTGCACTGCTTGAGCAGCTACTGTGCAGTATTGCTGCTGATGTTGCTTCCCTTGCTGTTGCTGCTGTCTTCTTGGCCTTGAGCTGCTGTGCACTGCTTGTGCAGCTGCTGCTGCAACCCATCTGCCCTGCAACTCTCCTGTTGCCTTTTCCTTCCACTGCTGCTGCTGCTGCATTGAGCCCAAAAGCCTCAGAAGCCCATAAGTCCAAAGCCTGGGTTTTTAACCATTGGCCCTTTACAAACCAAAGCCCAGGTCTAATCAAAAGCCCACAGTCCACTGTTAGCTCAATCCCATTGAGCCCAAAAGCCCAGAGCACGACTTGAGCTCACCAGAAGACCAAAACAAAACCCATTAAGCCCAAAACAAGGTTTAAGACCTAAAGCCCATAGTCCACATTTCTGAGCCCAAGCTCAGTTCAATCCATTTCAAAACCATTCAAAGCCCAACAGCAACTAGAACCCAAAATAGCTAAACACTCCAAAACACACCCAGTCTCTGTGGATCGACCCGTACTTGCACGAGCTACAACCGACGACCGTGCACTTGCGGTATTACTGTAGGCCCGCGTTTTCATTGCGCTTAATTTTATACATATCTCCGGGCCCACCAAGTTTTTGGCCGGGGATAATTTTTAGGACCTTTTAGAAGCCTACCATCTAACAATCTCCCCCTTTGTCAATTTTAGTGGCAAAACTATTAATACATATGGAATAGAAAAAAGATAAACTTTAGTGGCTCATATTCCATAGTCTAATCTTCAACGTTCCTTGAAATCTTCGTCCTTCCAAGCAGTCCAATGATCCCAAAGGTTGTAAGTTTAGCACCACCGTTGTTGAAGATCTGTAGTTATAACAATGAGAGAAATCGAGATTCTCGATCATTATTATATAGTGTCATAGTATCATTATGTAACATCAAAGTCCAATTGCATCAAAACTTTAACAACAATACTATGGTGATATGTATCACTCCCCCTTAGTCAGTACTCCATCTCGATCATGGAAACCACTCCCCCTTACACAATGATCCGAAAACCATATGTATTTGTAGTGTGAACTACATTATTTGTCCCCCTTTTTGTCAATAAAATTGGCAAAGGTAAAAGAACGGGATCATAATGAAATTTCCACAAGAGACATTTCATAGACTAAAAGAAAAAATACATACCAACTTAATTTAGATGCAATCATAAAGCCGAAGCTAAATGCATTCATCAAGGAGTTTTAAGATACAAGATAACCCCTATAAAATTCCACAGCCGCACACCCCACAAGATATTACCATTAAGCACAAGTTCAAAAGAACTCTCACCCATTTGATGTCATTCCCTAAAGAACAACAAGAGCGACCTTAATTTCGAAAGAAAAGAAGGATTTTGAAGCACTAAAGAGATACTAAGAAGACAATAACGACAATCCTACAGAAACTGAACTGGAAAGTACCTACTGGAGTTTCGGAATCAATTGCCCAAAAGATAAGGATAAGCATAGGGGCAAGAGTCAATGAAACGTTTTAATGAACCAAAACAACACCAATAGACTGCCACAAGTGTTGAAACGTTGTAGTGTCTAAGGGTTTGGTGAGAATATCCGCCAGTTGTTGTTCGGAAGGCACAAACTCCATACTGATGATACCATATTCATAAAGATCACGAATAAAATGGTACCTTATGTCAATGTGCTTTGTTCTTGAGTGCTCAACATGATTCTCAGTAATTCGAATCGCACTGGAGTTATCACAAAATATCTTCAGTATTCCAGTATCAATTCCATAATAAGCAAGCATTTGTTTCATCCATAGGAGTTGAGTACGACATGATCCGGAAGCAATATATTCTGCTTCACATGTGGACGGGGATTGAGATTTTTGCTTCTTGCTATGCCATGCTACAAGATTGAGACCTACATAGTAGAAGCCCCCTGATGTACTTTTTCTGTCTTCTACACATCCTTCCCAATCAGCATCAGAATAAGCAGAAAGGTCAGCATTAGTATCAAAAGTGTACGAGAGACCATACCCAACAGTGTGATTTATATATCGTATGATTCTCTTTGCAGCTGTAAGATGAGATTCTTTTGGATCCGCCTGAAACCTGGCACAATAACCTACACTGAAAGAAATGTCAGGTCTAGTAGCTGTAAGATACAAAAGTCTACCTATAATGGATCGATATAATTTTTGATCCACTTTTGATCCTTTCTCATCCCTGTGCAATTTACCAGTAGTAGGCATAGGAGTCAACTTAGGAGACGACTTATCCAGACCAAATCTTGACACAAGATTACGTGCGTACTTCAGTAAATACCCTCCTTATGTTGTTGAATCTGTAATCCTAAGAAGAATTTCAATTCACCAACATTGCTCATTTCAAATTCTTTACCAAGAGAGACTTGGAAATCTTTTGCGAATTTTTCAGAAGTTGATCCATAGATGATATCATCTACATAGATTTGAGCAATGACCACATCTTTCCCACTCCATTTGGTAAACAATGTTTTATCAGCTCCTCCTCTTGAAAAACCTTTTCTAATAAGAGAGGTAGTAAGTTTATCAAACCAGGCTCTTGGTGCTTGCTTCAATCCATATAACGCATTTTTGAGCTTTAACACATGATCTGGGAAATCAGGTTTTTCGAACCCCTTAGGTTGAGCGACATAGACTTCCTCTTTTAAAATTCCATTCAGGAACGATGATTTATGTCCATACGAAACAACTTAATCTTGAGAAAGCAGGCATGGGCCAATAAAAGTCGAATAGACTCAAGACGTGCCACATGTGCAAAGGTTTCGTCAAAATCGATTCCTTCAATCTGTGAATATCCTTGAGCGACAAGTCTAGCTTTATTTCTGACAATTGTGCCAAATTCATCAGACTTGTTTTTGAATATCCATTTGGTACCAACAATATTGAAATTTGGAGGACAAGGTACACGTTCCCAGACATCTTGTCTTTCAAATTGATTTAACTCTTCATGCATCGCATTTACCCAAAAGGGATCTTTCAGAGCTTCATCAATATTACTTGGTTCTACCTGCGAAAGATAACAACCAAAATTGACTATATATTTTGAAGTTGACCCCTTGTTTTGGCTGTAGAATCCCTTCCTCCAATGATACTGTTGGGGTCATGATTCCTTTGAACCCAAAGATGTCGTGGAGGGACACGTTCTTGTTCATCAGGAATGGCTTGATCAGTGCTCTTCTCCTCGTCACTAGAAATGTCAGGATCAGTAACAGTTGGGATAACTTCAACTGATTCTGGAATTTCTTTGACTTTCTCAATTGTCTCAGTTGGAGGCAACTCAGTAGGAGAACTATCTTGACGAAAATTATTAATGTCGTCGACGATAACATTAGCAGATTCCATCATGACTTGTGTTCTGAGATTAAAAACTCGAAAACCACGACTATTAGAAGCATAGCCAAGAAAGATACCTTCGTCACTTTTGGTGTCGAATTTCCCTTTCTGTTCTCGATCTTTCATAATATAGCACTTACGTCCAAACACCTTGAGATAGTGTAGGTTGGGTTTCCTTCCATACCATAACTCATAAGGAGTGTTAAGTGTTTTAGACCGTAAATACACAAGGTTGATCAAGTAACATGTTGTAAAGACAGCTTCTCCCCAAAATCTTAAAGGTAAGTTTTTTTTGTGGAGCATTACCCTGGCCATTTCCTGGATGTTCCTATTCTTTCTCTCAGCAACTCCATTAGCTTGAGGAGTAATTGGTGGTGAATATTGTTGAATGATCCCCAGTTCGTCACAGAACTCAAATACCTTGGTGTCTTTGAATTCAGTGCCACGATCGCTTCTAATTTTCTTTAGTTTGCGACCTTGTTCGTTCTGGATCCTTTTAACAATAATCTTGAATTCACTGGGGGTTTCATTCTTATGGGATAGAAATGCAACCCAAGTAAATCTGGTGTAATCATCTACCATAACTAAAGCATACTTCTTACCGGCAACAGTGGGTTGTTGAATTGGTCCGAAGAGGTCCATATGAATTAAATCAAGTGGAGCTTTAGTGAGAATATCTCTAGATGATTTGTGGTGAACTTTCGTTTGCTTACCCTTTTGACAGGCACCACATACACCTTCAATCTTTGCATTGATTTTGGGAATGCCTCTAACAAGTTCTTTGTTAATGATTTTAGTTAGAAGGCGATAATTGATGTGACCAAAACGCTCATGCCAAAGATGTGTAGATTCCACCTTAGTCAAATTGCAAAGGTTGCTAAACTGAGTATCAAGAAGATAACAGTTGTTTTTACCACGAGTTCCTTGAAAAATCACTTTCCCAGATTTTTCAACAATGTCACATCCATTCGCATTGAAGACAACTCGATGGCCCTTGTCACAAATTTGACTAATAGAAAGAAGATTAGCAGTCATACCTTTAACGTATACCACATCATGGATTTCTGGAACACCGGGTAGCTTGATCGTTCCCTTTTTGCTAATGTAGCAACAACTTCCATCTCCGAATGTTACAGGACCTCATTCATAGTCAACAGACGAAACAAACCAAGTGAGATCACCTGTCATATACCGACTGCATCCACTATCAAGAAACCATTGAAAGGGAGATGTGGATCTTAAAGCAAAGGCACCCATACTACTAGTACTTCTCAATTTAGAGTTTCCTGGTAGTGTTATATGAACTTTTAGAGAATCATACAATTGTTTAGCTTTCTTACAAAGATTACTTGCAACGTTAAGACTCTTTTGAAAGGACATACAAGCTTGATGTATATGATTACTATCATGAGCCTATGCTTTGAAGATTGTATGACCGGTTCCTTGTCATATCAGTTTTCTCAACATTCTGTCATTGATTACTATCTGATTTATGACTTTTCTTGAAAGAGGAACAACTGAGATTTTTCAACTTCTCAAAGGGAGTATTTCCAGATATCAAATCCTTAAGAATTGCAATTTCTCCAACAAGACCATAGTTGATCCGGATTTGCTCATCCAACCCTTTTTGAAGAGACACCAGTTTGTCAGACCTTTTCTTGCGATTGTTTTTTAAACCTGGTGAAGCGTCTATTGAGACTTTATAGTCCATATAGTCAGATCGCTACAAACACAGACTTTTGAGGTCTTTAGTGTGTTTGCCTTCTCTGATACCAATTGAAAAAGCGGGGGTCTAACAACACCACCCAATATTCCGCTTAGCAATCTGTATGGACTAACTCTGAAATACTTTGCTAGAGAATCAACTAGACAGTCACTCTCAATCTAGATTAAAGTATATCAAGGAGTTAATATGTCTCTCTTGATTTGATTTTTACTCAAGCTAAAAACAATAGCGAGTCTTTAACAAATACAAGGAATAACCTGTACGGTACCAAAGACCAATATCCAAGGATCAATCAATATCAATCAACAACCAAAGGTTGGATTTCCAATTGATGATCTTAACGCACAACCTGTATTATTTCAATTATATAAAATATAATGCGGAAAAGAAATAACACACACACCAGAAGTTTTGTTAACGAGGAAACCGCAAATGCAGAAAAGCCTCGGGACCTAGTCCTGATTGAATACACATTGTATTAAGCCGCTACAGACACTAGCCTACTACAAGCTAACTTCGGACTGAACTATAGTTGAACCCCAATCAGTCTCTCACTAATTCAAGGTACAGTTGTACTCCTACGCCTCTGATCCCAGCAGGATACTGCGCACTTGATTCCCTTAGATGATCTCACCCACAACTAAGAGTTGCTGCAACCCACAATCGCAGACTTGATAATAAACAAATCTGTCTCACATATAGGGCTGCACAAGACCCGCCCACCAAACCCAAACCCGCCCGTACCCGCTAAACCCGTGGTTTTTTAGTCCATACCCGCCCGTTGTGGGTGCGGGGTTGGTTATGAGAAAAAAAAACCCGCTGTCCGTGGGTGCGAGGTTGGTTTAAGCTACTACCCGCCCATACCCGCCCAAAAAACCCGCAGATTTTATTCCATTAGATAAAACTAATTATAACCGTCCATTATGAAACCCTAATACTAGTAGATAGGATAACTGTTAACCCTCATTCACTTTCTACACTCTTGTCTATGTTCGGCCTCTCCTCTTCTTCCTCCTCAGTTCTTCTCCTTCACCTACGAACGACAATTACCAGAAATCTTCACCAGAAATCAACAACAACAACTTCGAATCTTCACCAGAAATCGACAACAATCGAAAAATCAACAGATTCAACACTTAATCTTCATCTGTGAACTTAAGTAAAACATGTGTGTGAGTGAATGAGTATTGAATTATAAAGCGGGTCTAAGCGGGTTTAAACCCATACCCGCCCAACCCGCAGCGGGCGGGTAACAAAACCCGCCCGCTGTTTGTGGGTGCGGGGTTGGTTTTGAAAAAAAAAAACCCGCAATCTGTGGGTGCGAGGTTGGTTTGATCTTATACCCGCCCATGTGCAGCCTCACATAGAAAAGTCGATCAAAGGATAAATCTGTCTCCCACAGAAAAACCCTAGGCTTTTGTTCCGTCTAAAGATATAAAATCAAGGTGAACATGAACCAATTGATAATCCGGTCTTATATTCCCGAAGAACAGCCTAGATTAATCAATCACCTCTCAACAATCCTTCTTGACTACACAAGCGGTTTTTCGAGGAATCACAAACAGTGAGACGAAGATGTTTGTGACTTCTTTATCTTTCCTACCGGAGAACTCTCACGATCTCAATCCAATCAATATATTGTAATCGTACGATAGAATATCCAAGATCAGATCACACAACTACGATAAAAGTAGTATCGGTCTGGCTTCACAATCCCAATGAAGTCTTTAAGTCGTTAAGCTGGTTTTAGAGAAGAAAACCAAAGGTTAAAGGAGAATCGACTCTAGCGAGCGCACTAGTATCACACATACATGTGGGGATTAGTTTTGCACAATGCTAGATGTCTCCTTTGTATAGCCTTCAAATCAGGGTTTTGCCTTAGTTACAAAGCAATCCATATTCACCGTTAGATGAAAACCTGATTTAGATTCAAGCTAATATTTCCCAACCGTTAGATCAAAAAATTAGCTTATCACACACACTTGGGTAGACGTTTACTGGGTTTATGAAAACCGTGCCCAAACGTGTACGTGTATGTTGGTTCAACAAAGTAACCCAAAAGGTTAACCATATAAGCAATTCATATTAACCTAGTTCTTCTTCACCATAACTAGTTCAATTGACTCAAATGAACTAGTTAGGGAGTTGTTCAATTGCTATGAGATCTTATGTAACTACACAAGACACAATTGAAAAAAAATATGATTCGATTCGATTGAATCGGCTCATGAACTTTATAGCCATGGTTTGCATAAAGCATTCCTTAGTAATTCAAGTTTCATGTTCAGAGGCCATCTTTAGATCATAACCACTTAAGCTCATAAACAAGTTCGCGGACTTAAGGCAACCGACACAGTTTTCCAAACTCAACAGAAAATCTCGGCAAAGAGACTTCCACCAGTTCGTGGACTAGGTTCGCAGACTAAACACGCAAACGAGTTTTTGGAAATTCCCAGCAGAAATTCTCGGTAAGAGAACTTCCGTCAGTTCGCGTACTTGGCAAAGCAAATTCCTCCGGTTTCTCTCAATCAACAAAGTTCGAAAACTTCGGATTAAGGAATACATGGTTATGTAATTTAAACTCTCATTCCAATCATTGAGACATTCTCAGAGGACGTTATATAGCTGTTATTCACATACCGTTTCACGTAAGAGCAATTCTCAAAGTAATTGAAACTTTTCATGACTTTCGTCACTAGGTGAAGATAAACTTGATCAAAGCAAAACGCTTTACTAACACACGATTTCGAGAAAATGATAAGTAGTGAATACTCGGCTCGAAATGTCAAATGTGTATGATCCAGTCTATATAGCATACGACTTTTTGTCTCATAAGAAGTAGGATATAAAATAAATAGACTTTTGAGTGATATATAAGTTCAAGTCTCCACATACCTTTTTGTTGATGAAGTTTCACGGTTCCTTGAGCAGATCTTCGTCGTTGTATGATGAATCACCATGAAGTCCTTGAGCTCAACTACATTTTTTTATCCTAGTCTGAGACTTAGATATAATAGACTATAAATCAAGACTCATAGTTTTGATCACTAACATTGACAAACATGCTTGATATAGCAACGCATGCGAGGTCGGCCAAGCTATGCTCTAACACAATTACTATCCGCACGCACACCGGTCATACGAGCAAGAAAATAAGGAATATAATAGTACTAGTTCCCCGTTGAATGATTTAATCAAACAGATTTACCCTAGTGTTATTTATGATCCTTCGATTTCTCTAGAAGAGTCTCTCAAGCAGTTAACTGAACAGACAAATAGGTTTGTGTTAGAAATGAATAAACAAAATGCACCCATGAGTGAACCTTCTATACACGATACCATAAGGAAGTCATGTGAGTCGATTTATTATACCATAAGGAAGTCATGTGAGTCGACTCAAAAGCTTTTATTAGAGTCCCAGAACAGAACTGCTCGAAATAATCTTAATTTCCAATATAATGTTTCCAACAGTACCCTTGAAAATGAGGATAATTATTTGCATACTCAATATGATGAGGTTAGAATTGGTAACACTACTTTTTTTAGATGAGGTTCAACCATTATCATGCTATTATGATGATTATGATGAGGATAGTGCTGATGAAGAATTTGAAATATGTAGGCATGGTGATTAGGAATTTGTTACTCCAGTTGAGCTTTATAATGATAATGTTATTTCTAGTTCAAATCCAAATAATTTTAATAGTTATTCATCTATTCAAAAGGACGAGGATTTAACTAGAGATACCCCCGTTTTAGACGATGTAGTATTTCCTTTTGATTACGAAGACGATGATGGTTTAGAGGGACGAGTTTATTCTCAGAATACTGTTTTAGAGTCCAATGATTTAAAAACTATAGTCTTAGACAAAGAAGATGAACTCGTAGAGCTTTTAAATTTGCCCGAGGATGCATCACCTGAGTATAACCTAGAAGAAGCAATTGAATATTTTCAGGATTCTGACGACCTAGAAATTAGGGAAATTGTAGCTAGTCTATCTAGAGACACCCAAAACTCTAAGTTTGAGGGTGATTATCATTCTCCATGTGCTTCACCTTTGACTCTTGTAGAGATCCCTCACTTGGGACTTGATATATGTTATTCAACCATTGTGCCAGATTACCTTCATAATAGCTCTCCCGAACCTAGTGATTAAGGAAGTTCAGTTATTAGAAACCCATCCTCTGGTTGATGTGGTATACCCAGATTGATTTTTTTTCCCCACCAAAAACTTTTCTTCCAGTTGTGGGAACGTTTGAATTTGAAATGTGTCAGTTATTAAGTTTTGAGAATAACCCTAAGTACTTTAGGAGATTAGAATCGACACATTTGCTTATGAATGACCACCACTCTCACTGTGGTCAACTGTGTGAGTCAAATATGATCGACTTAGAGGATATTAAGCTTAAGAAAAGGTGTAACTGACATTCTTCAAGTGACCAAATCCTTTACACTTGAAGCATTATGTCATATCCTCGTCGTCAGTGTCGTTGGTGTTAGAGCACTGATCGGTCGAACAATGGAATTCTTAACAATTCATACTGCCGGAAGTTCACATCTCGTGAATTTCTGGCAACAAGAGTCTGGCTGCAACACTTGATGAAACCTCCGATCATTATGATTTCGAAGAGGAATAAAATTCAAGTGTAACACTCTTGGGGTGAAATTTTCAAGTTTGATAATTGTAGCAATACTCATATCAATCTTGATAGTTTAATTGATGATTCGTCATCAAAATTATTGGAGAGTGTTATGGATTTTTCGTGTACTAATGAGAATTCTAATAGTGTTTCTGGTACCCTGTGTTTAGTTGCTAAAGTTGTTCCTGAAACAATCTCCAACTCGACATGTCTTTATTGTACCGGTAAAGGTCACGGATTCGCACAATGTTTTAAATACAAACATAAGCTAATGTGATCAACAAAGAGCTAGTCGGTTGGAAAATGCACTTAAACTTGTTCAAGAGTCCAATCCTGAGATACACAAAGTTAACCCTTCTTTTTCTAAAAGATTGATGGATAAGGGAAATTCTCAAACAAAGAGAAGAGTTCGGACTAAAAGATCCGCTTTGAAGGATATTGTCAATTCCGTGCAGGAATCTGGTGGTCAACAATCTTGTGCTCACCTCAACACAGTCTAAGTGTGTTGAAATGTGCATCTTATTTCATGTGCTCTTGAAAGAGATAAGAACTTTGCACACCATGGCTTTGGATCAAAATTTGAATATTATTTCTTGGATCTCCATATGTCTCAAGTAATGGTATTGAAAATTTCGATCTGCAAAACTTAAAAAGGATAAAAATGACATTTTCATTCCATTTTAGGTTTTGCGTGCGTGAACCCTTATAAGTTCTGAAATCCTGCATGATAAATGTCTTCCACATCAAGATTCATATCCTTTTCACAAGAAGGTTTATCTGTTGAACCATACATTTGTGTTTCATAAATCCATTTTTCCTCACGAATCATGGAGGCTTCAAGCACAATATGTTCTCGTGAAAGCTTTGCTCAAATGGTTGTTGATATTGTTCCAACTAACAAGGAGAAAGAGATGTATATTACTTTTGTATCATCTCTTAAGAAGATAAGGAAGAATAAGAAGAAACCTTGATCGGATTACTCCAATCATAAAAGGTTTGAAAATCTTCTTGGAGAACTTAGGAAAACCAAGCCAGAGGTGCAGGGACTAAAGAATATTTTGTTAGAGCACTGCTCGGTCGAACTTGCAAGCGTTGTTATCTCAAGCTTGTTTGTCAAGTTTAGTTGCAAAAAATATAAGTCTTGATTTCTAGTCTACTTATACCTAAGTCTCGGACTAGGATAGAAAGTGTAGTCGAGCTCTAGATTCCACATCATTCATCATGCAAAGACGAAGAACTACTCAAGGAACTGGTGGATCTTCATCGACTAAAAGGTATGTGGATACTTGAACTTATCTATCACTCAAAATTCTATCTACTCTATCTCCTATCTTGAGACAAAAGTCGTATTGCTATATAGACTTCGATTATACACATTTGCTATTTCGAGCCGAGTTTATCCCGTTTATCTATTTCTCGAAATATGTGTTGGTAAGCTTTCGCTTTGGCCAAGTTCATCTTTCCAAGTGACGAAAGTCATGTTGATTATTTCAATATCTTGAAAATTGCTTTGATAAAAAATAGTGTGTGAATAACCTCTATTTAACATCCTCTAAGAATGTTCAATGATGGAAATGAGAGTTTAGAATATATATAACATTGAATGCATATAAACATTGTATGTGAACTCATACTTGTGTAAGTCCAAAATCCTTGAACTAAAGTATGCGTACTTTACTGGTTCAATATGTCCGGAAGCTAAGTCCGCGTACCCGTATGCATACTGCCGGAAGTTCACATCCCGTGAATTTCTTCTAGAGTTTGTGAACTGAAAACAAACTCAATCCGGGTACTTAAGTATGCGTACCGGTATGCGTACTTGAGTGGGTTATTTTCTAAAAACGGTTAATCCGTGAACTAAGACATATATAAACTAAGGAATGCATATTTGCAAACCGTGGCTATAATGTTCATGAATCGATTCAAGTGAACCAAAGACGTTTTTGCTTCGATTGTGTATTATATACTTCTATGAGATCTAAGCAATTGAAAAACTCTCTAACTAGTTATTTTGAGTCATTTGAATTAGTTATGGTGAAGATGAATAAGGTTGATATGAAAGTGCTCATATGGATAACCATTGGTTAACTATAGTTGAACCAACGACTTGTACACGTTTAAGTACGGTTACACAAACCTAAATGAACGTGCATTTCATTTGTGGATAACAAACTAAGTTCGATCTAACGGTTGAAAGATATTAGCTTGAATCTAATCAGGTTTTAATCTAACGGTGAATATTGAATTCTTTATTACCAAGGTAACTTTTGCACACCCTGATTTGAAATCTATATAAAGGAGAACTCTAGAACTGGGAAAGTTAATCCCCACACCTCTGTGTGATACTAGTTGTATAATCTAGAGTCGATTCTCCTTTAACCTTAGGTTTCTACCGAGACCCTGTAGGTTAACGACTTGAAGACTTCATTGGGATTGTGAAGCCAGACCCAACTATTTTCTTTGTAGTTGTGTGATCTGATCTTGATGTTTCTATCGTGATTGAGTGCAATCCTAAGATTGTCTTGAAATTAATTTCTCCGATAGGCAAGATAGAAAACTAGTCACAAACATCTTCGTCTCATCGTTTGTGATCCACAATATCTTATTCGCTAGTCGATTAAGATTATTGTGAGGTGATTGATATTTCTAGGTTATTCTTTGGGAATATAAGTCCGGTATATCAATTGGTTCCTGTTCACCTTGATTTATCAAAAGACGGAACAAAACTCGTAGGTATTTCTGTGGGAGAAAGGTTATCTATTTCTAGAGACTTTTCTGTGTGATACAGATTTGTTTATTAAAGTCTTCGACTTTGGGTCGTAGCAACTCTTAGTTGTGGGTGAGATCAGTTAAGGGAATCAAGTGTGTAGTATTGTAGATGGGGGAAAACAATTTGCTGGTTTTTAAGGAATTGAGAAGACGACCGTACGGAGGAGACTCCTCGAACCGAGCGAAATGTTAAACCTCACACAGATGCACCGCTGCAAAGGGGGTGCTTTAGATTTGAGAGATCAATCTGTAGTAATCCGGCCTAAATCAAGACAATGATCGTTCCAGAGTAAATTCAGTCACAAGAAAGGATGGGTTGATCTGTAGGAGGGAAGCTTGGAAATGTGTGGAATCAATGGTAATCAAAGATTGTGGGTGTTTGAATTCTGAATATGATAAGCTCTGAATGATTGAAATTGCTCAATTCAGAGTAGTTGCTCAATTGATGAGTTGATGATCTCGTGTTGTCGATGAGACGTGAGATTGATGATATTGTTGATGTTGATCCTTCAATCATGATTCAGAGACTTATTTATATTGCTAGAATTTTAGATACCATGACCCCATGAAGTGTGACAGTTGATGGAATCAAGGAGTGTGGAAGTGAAGATCGTGTTTGAAACCAGTTTCTCAACATGTGGAGACTTGGTCGATTTTCCACCCACTACCTCGTGAATTCCTTCAACTGATTGCACGACTTGCTCACATTCCATCGTGTGTTTGAACACAGTGCCGTAGACCGCCAAACCAAAACCCTAAGTGATATCCCCCCAAAGTGACACGATTGATGTCTCGTGGTTTGTTAGTCAATTGATGACTTCGTGGTTTGATGGGACGATGAGTCCATGTAGTTGCTGAGTTGAACATGATGTTCTGAAACTCATGAATTGAACATGTCATGAGACAGAGGTATAGTTCTCATGGTGAAGTGAGCAAGTATTGCTCATTCGAAGGATCGTTGAATATTGATTGTTGAACCAATATTCCTTGGTTTGAGCAAATATTTATCATCTGAGCAAGTGTTGCTCATGTGATGAATTGTTGAATATTTGATCGTCTGAGCATGTGTTGCTCATCTGATGGATTATTGGCAGCGTACCAAAAATATTAATTAGAATACTGGTCGTTGAACCGAGCATAATTAATGAAATTAATGACCATGAGGTCGTCGTAAAATTATTAAGGTTGGAATCTGGAATGATGAGCCTTGGATTCAGAAACCCTAATTTGATCAATTGATGATCAATTCATGGTTCGTCAGAAGCTTAACCATGGGACGAAGGAGGGAGCGACTACATGGGATCGTGGATCAACCATGTAGTGTCCATATGCTCACGTGAGCAAATACAAATAACTCCTGAAGAGTTGACGATTTGTTGGTGAAAGAATGATTAAATGCTGGTTTAATCATTTATTCGAAAATGCTCGTCTGAGCCTTAGGTGAGAAAACCTAATTAATTATGACGGAGTGAGGGACCGACCATGGGGTCATGAAACCGGCCCTGGGTAGTCACGTGACCGCCTGATGATCACTTCATGAAAATCCAAAGTGTTTGGAAGACTCTTGGACCTAATACGTGCAATTGTGCAAATTAGGTCAAAACTGTGAAACTTGATGGGACCGGCTTCTGTAAGCCAAATAGACAATCTTGGTTGGTCAAGATAGCGTGCCCGTGTCCCCAAGGAGTCCGTGTCTCAGTCCTGAGAATTTTGATATTTTCTGGCGTGCAATTGAGCATCCATTCGAGAAAATATGCCAAAATTAGGGTTTCGACGAAACTGAGGAAAACACCATGAGATGATGGAAAATAATTATAAAATATGGGATAAGGAGGCGTGGGACCGGAGAGGCCAAGGCATGGTCGTCCGGTCATGGCCCCGGTCCCGTGGTGCCTTTTCCTTAATTTTATCATATTTTGATGATTTTATGAAAAATTCATGAATTTTGAGAAATTTGATGAATTTAGGGAGTTTCCATGAATTGAAGGAGTTTTCATGAGTTCAGGGA
Organism: Papaver somniferum; assembly: GCF_003573695.1. Lineage (NCBI taxonomy): Eukaryota > Viridiplantae > Streptophyta > Magnoliopsida > Ranunculales > Papaveraceae > Papaver > Papaver somniferum. The sequence continues at coordinate 80,405,983 of NC_039362.1, forward strand.
AGCCAAAAAAATTAAAATAATAAAAACAAGGGCGTGTGGGACCCTGGAGGCGCAGCCGGCCGGCTAGGGCCCGGTCCCACGAGTTTTCATAATCTTTAATATATTTTTAGGTATTTTTTCATGATCTGAGGGATTTTTTCCTAATTTGAGAGAAATACCATGAAATCAAGGAATTTGATGAATTCAAGGAAAATAAAAATAATAATAAAACAAAGGGGTGTGTGGGACCGGCTAGGGCATGGACGGCCGGCCAGGGCCCGGTCCCACAAGTTTTCATAATTTATTTTATTTTATTATTATTTGGTGATTTGTGCAAAATACCATGAAATCAAGGAGTTTTTCATGAAATTAGAGAAATAATAATAATAATAAAATAATGAGGAACCGTGAGGTGTGGGGCCGGCTGGGACCAAGGCACGGCCGGTTGGCCCATGGTCACCCCCCACACTCCTTTCCTTAATTTTATATTATTTTTTATGGATTTATGACAATACCATGAAACCGAGGAGTTTCCTCGAGATGAAGGAGATTTGATCAAATGAGAGAATTTTCATCAAATCATGGAAAATAATGTATTAAAAATATAAAAACTGGCGTAAGACTGACCACGACACGGTCGGTTGGTCGTGTGTCCGTGTTCCCAGCACCTTGGTTAATATTTTTAATTATTTATTATTTTCTTCCCTATTTTGCATAGGTTCATCGTTTCGTTGTATTTTGAAATACTCGTTCGTGCGGTGACTGTTAGTGCATCGTCATTGAACACACTTTCACCATTTGGATCAGGGCTTACTTAGAGGTAGCTCAGACGCCCGGTTGTTGATTATTTATTACTAATTGTGGAATTCAGTGGAGAGTAATTCACAAAACTGAGTAATAAGATGTTTATTATTAATTCATAGGATCAACTGAGGATTCGACTACGAATTCAGAATAATAAAGTGAGCATTACCATTCCATGGGATCGTAGATTCGACCATAGAATCGGAGTAATTAAGATTTATCTATTACCATTTATGAGACCAGTTGTGGATTCGATCATCAAATCGGAGTAATGAGATAATATAGTTATTGATATTCTATGAGATCAAGCCGTGGATTCGATCATAGAATCAGAACAATTTTTTATTGCCATTCCATGGGACCAGTCGTGGATTCGACCATGGAATAGGAGCAATTGTTATTGCCATTCCATGGGACCAGTCGTGGATTCGACCATGGAATAGGAGCAATAATAGATTATTCTGGGAATTCAATAGTGAATGTCACAGAAGAATTAATCTTAATTAGGAATAATTAACTTTGTGGCTCTATACTAGCAGAGCAAGATGTCTAGGAGCATTAATTATCCCGATATGAGCTTGTCGGTAAGTCATATCCTTTATATAGTCTGGGTAAACTCGTTGTTTGTTCCTGAAGACGTTATCGCTCTATACTAGCAGAGCAAGTTGTCTAGGAGCCGTCCATCTCGTGATACTATATAGAAATAATCACTGAAAGTGTTCAGTATTCATGAGATATGTCGTTGTCCAGTCGTGAGACTACATATCTACATGTACTCTGAGAGAAAGTACTCTCCGTTGAGAATTCGATGAGAGACCCGTGTCTCAATACTCACGTCTGATTGCTGGATTAGAGCTTCGTATAATTATGAATTTACGATTTTATCCCTTGTCGAAAATCCACCATCTACATTAAGTCCCCTGCTTACTGAGGAAAGTTGTGTTCCTCAGTCAGCATTAAATGGTGATTTTCCGGCCATAAATAATGATACCAGTAATTGAACTTAGTCATAAGTTGAGACGTTACCGGATTTCGATAGTATGAGCATACCATGACCTGAATGAAGATCCCAGTGGCATGATAGAGCATCATCGTCTGATGAGCATAGATTGACGTTGAACCGCTGATTAGGACGACAGGACCTTGGTCGTTTTAGGATTCGCGGGATGGGCCCATGAAAACAAATCCTTGTTTTATGAATAGACGCTCGTTCGTTCGTTAGTTTAAGGAACAAACAAAATAGACCTGAGTCTAATGATATAAAATTCGTCTATGAGCTTTCACGAAAACCGGAATTTTATATTTTAAATATGTGAGATTTCACAAAGTGGAATAAACTCTCGTTTCAAAGGTGGATGCTCGTACGAGAGAAAAGTTTTTTTTTTTTGATAGACGTGCGTCTGTTAGTAATAAAATTTTGTTTATGAGCCTTCATGAAAATTTTTATCTTCGAGCTTTCGGAAATCTTTGAAAATATACTCTCGCTTCAAAGACAGATGCTCGTGCGAGGGAGCAAAAATATATAGATATATTTTTCAAATTTACGTGAGTTTCACGTTGAATATATATATTTTGTAAAATCAATGTTTTGATTTTGAACAACTGTTGAAAGTAGACAATTATACATGGTGAAATAATGTCTATATGTGAGTTTTCACAATGTAGAATGGACGTCTGTACAATTTTTGAAGATCAGTGAGTGTTCACATAGTAAAAATTTACGTGGGTTGTTCACGGCTTTATGAAAATCAAGTCATGATTTTTGAGCAATTGCTGAAAGTAAGCAATTGTATACGTGATGAAATAATGTATGTATAGTTTTGCGATTTTATAGTGTATGCACACATGTAGAAAATCAGCGAATGTTCACATGAAAGGTTATGTGAATTATTCATAGTTTCACGCAAAGTCAGGTGTTGACTTTAAATAATGAATTTTGCTCGTCTTGGCAAGTTTGAAGAAGCGAGCAAGTTTTTCGAGGTTTTTACGTTATTATCACTAGGTTCTTGAAACCGTAAATAAGTAAGAGTTGAGGATTACCATTTTTGTTGCGTGTTTGTTATTGGTATATCCATGACTCCATGCCTTGCGCCTCAGATAGTGGTGACTTCTGGTTACAGCCACTCTTCGGGATCTTCCGTGGAGCGCTCCAAAAATATCAAGTCAAAGATGAAGACTTCTGCGGATGCTCATACTGAGGAAAATCAACCTTTCAGAGACACTGGAAGCTGACATATTGTATGTCTCTCGATCATCCGAGAGTCGTCCCTCATTAGCAGAAGCACCGCCGACTTCAGCAAGTGAGACTATCGGCTGAAGATGAAGTTCGGCTTTGTGTTGATGGTGTAGCTCCTGATTGGATGAATGAAGAATTTCGTCATCAGAAAATTCAGAAGTTAGGTCTTCGTTGAAATTGTTGTAGAATCTTCGTCCGATGTCGGATTTTCGCGGTCGACCCATGTATCCTCATGCCCAGGAAATTTCCAAACTTTCACGAAGCCTTTTGAGTTCCGAGCATGTTTAGGATGTGAAATCGACGAAACAGTAAACTTCCAGGAGACCTTCAGAAAATTTTCAGCTGGCATGTGGTCCAATGTTTTGGCCACAACTCTTTGCTCGTTTCTCCAATTGTTTTGAATTTTGGATATGTTGTAGAGGACCTTCATACGAAGAGAATGGTATATGACCCATCCCTCTTCTTCACCAATTGCTCCCAGATCGTCGGTTTGTACAGGACAGTGTAAAATCATCTCAGCCGAGCTTGCTGTAAAACACTCATGTTGTGTTCTTAGACCATTCGCTTGTGTCTTGAACGGTTGGTGAAGGATTTTAATGTCGTTGATTCGTTTGAGATCAGGACCCCTTGATTGATACATGATCATGGTGCTTGCAGCGCCATCTTGCTTCTGTCAGTCGTAGAAACATCGCTTCTGAAACCCTGGTCATGGGACCATAGCTGAGGTTGCTCTTGAGAGGGGATGATGTAATGACCACGGTTTCATGTCCCGATGGTAGCATTACTTTTATGATGAATGATTAGCACATGAGAGTCTGGTGCCACGAGTCTTGGACTGTGAAACTGGTCGTCATGATCAGTGGATCGTCAGTCCCCAGTATTTTGGTTAGATCTCTCCTCTTCGTTTTCTCTTCTTCTGGCAAGACTTGGATAGAGGACCCAGGTAGAAAAATTGATGTAAAGACCTAGATGGTCGAAGTTGGAGGTACCTTGATGAAGTACTTAGTGGAAAGACCTGGTGGACACCGATCGACTGTGGAAGTCATGAATACCGTCTAAGAATTGCTTGCATATTGTACGCTCTGGAAGATGTAGGAACCTCATACGACGTCGGAATTTGATGCTTGACCCCAACTTTTGAATAAGAGACTGAGTTATCCCATGAGACAAGAATCACTCAATTTGGAGTTGTAGAGGTCATCCAACGAAGCGTGCACATTTGTAATTTTTAATCCCGTACAAATTTTTCAGATTTCGTAGACCTGACGGTAAAGGCCATATCTTTCAGCTCGTACGTCCGATTGATGCGCCCTTTTGGTAGGTTGTATAAGAGACATAGACGAACATCTTTTGTTGAGGAAGTATCGTCTCATTCCTCACTCGTTGGTACGTTTTTGTAAACCCATTTGCTGAAGTATGTTGTATCTCATTTGTAGAGGTGATGAGAACATCTTGTAGAAGACTTTGGTGTTGTGCCCGCCCATCGTGCAATCTTCAGAAAGACTTTCATGTGAGCATATTTCATGTCTACACGCCTTGATATGAATCATTAGTGCTTCGAGAAGTCCGTTTCCTCGAGCAATACTTCAGAGAATGGTTAGTTGATGGAGCCTTGTCATGAGGATGTTGCTCCTGAGACCGTTGTTGGTGCTGAGACCATGAATTATTATGCTCCAGATATCCTTGTCGATGCTAAGATCATGGATGGTGTTCCTCTAGAGATTATTGTTGATGTTGATACCATGGTTGAAGTTGCTCTAAAGACCGAAAAGGCTAGAACTATGATTATAGATATAATTTTTGTTCCTTCATCCAGTGAGCCTTTTACGTTCACGAACTAGTTAGTGAGTTGAGAATCCGGTATACTGGGAGTTCAACCTGAGTGCTCTTGAAAGCATGACTGTATCGTGAAGCGGCTTTGTAAGTGAATCCACGTTGTTGTGGAAGATAGCAGCAGAAATCTCCGTTCTAGATCGGTGAAGGGAACAAGTTCCTCAGTCATGTAGGGTTTTGTGATGTAGAGAAGTCCCGTCGATGAAGTTTCACGGAATCACCTCAGGTTGCCCAGTGTATGTTGAAGGAGTTGGTAACATTCATGTGTGAATGATGTTGCATCTGCTTCAGAAGTCTTATAATGAGATAATGAAGACTTATCGAATGTAGTGCGTGCTGGTGTTGAATCAGTGTCGAGATATTTGTGTTGAAGCCAGAGGCGCCATTATCGAAGGTGTACTCTTTGATTGGGAGTACAATTTTGAAGGCTTCTTAGATGATTGAGCGTTGAAGCGTCATACCCCTTGAGCATGTCTTAGGTTTGATCGTCTGGGCCCCGACTTTCTTCTGTTGATTCAGCATTCCTTTCGTTGGCAGTGGGATTCAACACTTGTGCAGAAGTCAGAGCTTTCTAATTTTGTGGCACACATGGACGCTCCTGCAAGGCTATGTAGAAACTCCCAAAGTGTTCTTTGCCATGTTTGGACATCATCTCAGCAATGAACGTCTCAGTGATCGATTCAGAGAAATGTCAGATTCAACCACTTGGTAAAATACTAATGCGGTGAAGTTACCATTCATAACGTCTTGCAGAGTTGCTAGCAGAATTAAGTCCCCATGCTACATAGCATGTGAGGAAATAAATGACGTAGACACGGGAGGAATGAGACTTGCCTGAGTGTGGAACCTCTTGATGAATGTCTATGCATCTTTTGCAGGTTCTTGCTTCAATCTCGTCAAAGTTCGAAATTCCTCCAAGTGCTCTGATGATGGAATGTCCGTCAAATCTTCTGGATCAGAACTTTCTTTGTTGGAGAGATATGTAACCAAAGGCGCTTTGTAAGTACCCATCTTTTCAGCGTGGATCCACGCTCTTCTGAAGGACGTGTCATATCCTGGATCTTCCTGATTATGTGAAACTTGGTTTCTGTCCAGGTTGAACTTATGTTCACTTTGAGAATGATGTAGCCATAAGTATTTCCGAGCGCTCCTTCAAGGTCTCTGATTGAGATGGAGCATGAGTATCTTCTTGTCGAGTGATGCATGTGGATCCGATGGTTTTCAGTGGAATGTTGTTGATGGCGGTGTCAGCATCGATCAACGTTCTTCCCAATTCGTTTCTTCTGAGATTGACTGTGGTAAGCAGTCCCCAGTCGTACACCTCTTGGTCCGTGGATGGAGGCTCAAGAAGTTTTTCGGAATGGACTTCTTGACTGATGTGTTCAGTGTGTGAACATGTCTCTCCTTCGTGCCTTCGACAGATAGAGCAATTCACGTTCGACCAGGATTGAACTGCCTCTTTGATAGGTTGTTCAGAGAGAGTGTAAAGCTTCTGATTGGGAGAGGACTCTTGTGTACTCCTTCAGTCCCTCGTTGAAGCTATTGTGGATCAACCTTCTCTTTGAAAATTTGCTTCAAAATATTGCAGTTACTTGTTGGATGATTTGATGAATCTATGAAGGTGACAGTACCTGGGTTTCTTCATTTTTCTTCAGTTGGCTCTCTATGATGAGCAGCGATTTGATTGCACCATCTTGAACCCAGACTTCTAGTAACTCGATCACTGCTTCATGATAAGTTTGAGTATGTCCGATCATCTCCCCGTTCGTTAATGCCGGATCGAGGTTTGTGTAAGATTGGTTATCCTTTCTTGATGCTTTTGTAGGATGAGGTGTTGGATGTCTCATGTTTGAGCAGGAGCTTTCCTTTTGCTTGAGAAAACGTTCATGGAAGGTTGGACATTGTATTGTTTGTTGATCAGGCATCGGCTGCTCCGAGGTTCCTCGACCTTGTAGACTTTGCTCAGCAAAGCAGGTGTAGTAGTCGCTGATCGTTTGGCTGCTTCATGAAGTTCTGAGAGAGTCTGGAGTCGCAGAGAAAGGCTCTGTAGATTGGGATCATTTCGTTTTTTCATGCTCTCCTAGTGCCTCCAGGGATCGAGAGACGTGTTCTCGAGCGCTCCATGTTCCGTTATATAGTGCGAACGTTGGGGAAGTGTAGCCCTTCGGGAAAGAAATTATTTGCGTAGCAACAGGGTATGAAGGTTGATAACGATGAACAGATGATGCTTTGTCTTTTCCTCGATCCTCCATGAAGCGTTCCAGGTCCTCACGAGCGATGAAGCCTGCAAGTTCCTTTGCTGGAGAGTCATCTGCAGCTTTGCGGAATTCTTCATCTTGTACAACATGGATTGGAGAGATTTCAGGATCAGCAGTTGAAGATGTTTCTTTAGCTTCTCCTTTTTCGCGCTGAGGCTGAGTTCGTTCAGACGCAAACTTGTCTGTGAGAGTTTTGAGATAAGCATACAACTCTTTCTGTGTTGCAGCCACGTCAGTCTGAACCTTCATGAGATCAAGCTGATTTCCTCTGGTTTCTTCAGGAGACCAACCGAAGAGTGGATTGTTGATGGCGCCAGTGTCGTCACTTGCAGGGGCGATCTCTGGAGCACCAGTGCTTGGAAGAGTGATAGTAACATGTGACGTGATATTGCTGGCCGGAGGAGTGGTGTTAGCGCTACCACTAGAGCCTGCAACGTTAATAGGAGTAGTACTTGCTGGGAGTACCACTAGGACTTGCAATGTTAGAGTTGGGTGTTGAACCCGGATTGGTAACTGAACCATACCTAAGACCGACCATCCTGCCGAATTGAGATTGCAACCGAGAGAATGATCTCCCACTGTGGTCGCCAATCTGTAGATGGGGAAAAACGATTTGCTGGTTTTTAAGGAATTGAGGAGACGACCGTACGGAGGAGACTCCTCGAACCGAGCGAAATGTTAAACCTCACACAGATGCACCGCTGCAAAGGGGGTGCTTTAGATTCGAGAGATCAATCTGTAGTACTCCGGCCTAAATCAAGACAATGACCGTTCCAGAGTAAATTCGGTCACAAGAGAGGATGGGTTGATCTGTAGGAGGGAAGCTGGGAAATGTGTGGAATCAATGGTAATCAAAGATTGTGGGTGTGTGAATTCTGAATATGATAAGCTCTGAATGATTGAAATTGCTCAATTGAGAGTAGTTGCTCAATTGATGAGTTGATGATCTCGTGTTGTCGATGAGACGTGAGATTGATGATACTGTTGATGCTGATTCAATCATGATTCAGAGACTTATTTATATTGCTGGAATTTTAGACACCATGACCCATGAAGTGTGACAGTTGATGGAATCAAGGAGTGGGGAAGTGGAGATCGTGTTTGAAACCAGTTGCTCAACGTGTGGAGACTTGGTCGATTTTCCACCCACTACCTCGTGAATTCCTTCAACTGATTGCACGACTTGCTCACATTCCATCGTGTGTTTGAACACACGTGTAGACCGCCAGACCAAAACCCTAAGTGATATCCCCCCAAAGTGACACGATTGACGTCTCGTGGTTTGTTAGTCAATTGATGACTTCGTGGTTTGATGGGACGATGAGTCCATGTAGTTGCTGAGTTGAACATGATGTTCTGAAACTCATGAATTGAACATGTCATGAGACAGAGGTATAGTTCTTACGATGAAGTGAGCAAGTATTGCTCATTCGATGGATCGTTGAATATTGATTGTTGAACCAATATTCCTTGGTTTGAGAAAATTTATCATCTGAGCAAGTGTTGCTCATGTGATGAATTGTTGAATATTTGATCGTCTGAGCATGTGTTGCTCATCTGATGGATTATTGGCAGCGTACCAAAAATATTAATTAGAATACTGGTCGTTGAACCGAGCATAATTAATAAAATTAATGACCATGAGGTCGTCGTAAAATTATTAAGGTTGGAATCTGGAATGATGATCCTTGGATTCAGAAACCCTAATTTGATCAATTGATGATCAATTCATGGTTCGTCAGAAGTTTAACCATGGGACGAAGGAGGGAGCGACTACATGGGACCGTGGATCAACCATGTAGTGTCCATATGCTCACGTGAGCAAATACAAAAACTCCTGAAGAGTTGACGATTTGTTGGTGAAAGAATGATTAAATGCTGGTTTAATCATTTATTCGAAAATGCTCGTCTGAGCCTTAGGTGAGAAAACCTAATTAATTATGACGAGTGAGGGACCGACCATGGGTCATGAAACCGGCCCTGGGTAGTCACGTGACCGCCTGATGACTTCATGAAAATCCAAAGTGTTTGGAAGAGTCTTGGACCTAATACGTGCAATTGTGCAAATTAGGTCAAAACTGTGAAACTTGATGGGACCGGCTTCTGTAAGCCAAAGAGCCAATCTTGGTCGGTCAAGATAGCGTGCTCGTGTCCCCAAGGCGTCCGCGTCTCAGTCCTGAGAATTTTGATATTTTCTGGCGTGCAATTGAGCATCCATTCGAGAAAATATGCCAAAATTAGGGTTTCGACGAAACTGAGGAAAACACCATGAGATGATGGAAAATAATTATAAAATAAGGAATAAGGAGGCGTGGGACCGCCGAGGCCAAGGCATGGTCGGCCGGTCGTGACCACGGTCCTGGTGCCTTTTCCTTAATTTTATAATATTTTGATGATTTTATGAAAAATTCATGAATTTTGAGAAATTTGATGAATTTAGGGAGTTTCCATGAATTGAAGGAGTTTTCATGAGTTCAGGAAGCAAAAAATTAAAATAATAAAAACAAGGGCGTGTGGGACCGTGGAGGCGGCCGGCCGGCTAGGGCCCGGTCCCACGAGTTTTCATAATTTTAATATTTTTTAGTATTTTTCATGATTTGAGGGAATTTTTCCTAATTTGAGAGAAATACCATGAAATCAAGGAATTTGATGAATTCAAGGAAAAATAAAAATAATAATAAAACAAGGGCGTGTGGGACCGGCTAGGGCATGGCCGGCCGTAGGGCCCGGTCCCACAAGTTTTCATAATTTTATTATTATTATTATTATTTGATGATTTGTGCAAAATACCATGAAATCAAGGAGTTTTTTCATGAAATTAGAGAAATAATAATAATAATAAAATAATAAGGAACCGTGAGGTGTGGGGCCGGGACCAAGGCATGGCCGGTTGGCCAATGGTCACGCCCCACACTCCTTTCCTTAATTTTATATTATTTTTATGGATTTATGAAATACCATGAAACCGAGGAGTTTCCTCGAGACGAAGGAGATTTGATCAAATGAGAGAATTTTCATCAAATCATGGAAAATAATGTATTAAAAATATAAAACTGGCGTGGGATGACCACGACACGGTCGGTGGTCGTGTGTCCGTGTCCCAGCACCTGGTCAATATTTTTAATTATTTATTATTTTCTTCCCTATTTTGCATAGGTTCATCGTTTCGTTGTATTTTGAAATACTCGTTCGTGCGGTGACTGTTAGTGTATCGTCGTTGAATACACTTCACCATTTGAATCGGGGCTTACTTAGAGGTAGCTCAGACGCCCGGTTGTTGATTATTTATTACTAATTGTGGAATTCGTGGAGAATAATTCACAAAACTGAGTAATAAGATGTTTATTATTAATTCATAGGATCAGCTGAGGATTCGACTACGAATTCAGAATAATAAAGTGAGCATTACCATTCCATGGGATCGTAGATTCGACCATAGAATCGAGTAATTAAGATTTATCTATTACCATTTATGAGACCAGTTGTGGATTCGATCATGAAATCGGAGTAATGAGATAATATAGTTATTGCTATTCTATGAGATCAAGCCGTGGATTCGATCATAGAATCAGAACAATTGTTTATTGCCATTCCATGGGACCAGTCGTGGATTCGACCATGGAATAGGAGCAATTGTTATTGCCATTCCATGGGACCAGTCGTGGATTCGACCATGGAATAGGAGCAATAATAGATTATTCTGGGAATTCAGTAGTGAATGTCACGACAGAATTAATCTTAATTAGGAATAATTAACTTTGTGGCTCTATACTAGCAGAGCAAGCTGTCTAGGAGCATTAATTATCCCGATATGAGCTTGTCGGTAAGTCATATCCTTTATATAGTCAGGGTAAACTCGTTGTTTGTTCCTGAAGACGTTATCGCTCTATACTAGCAGAGCAAGCTGTCTAGGAGCCGTCCATCTCGTGATGTTATATAGAAATAATCACTGAAAGTGTTCAGTATTCATGAGATATGATGTTGTCCAGTCGTCAGACTACATATCTACATGTACTCTGAGAGAAAGTACTCTCTGTTGAGAATTCGACGAGAGACCCGTGTCTCAATACTCACGTCTAATTACTGGATCAGAGCTTCGTATAATTATGAGTTTACGATTTTAGCCCTCATCGAAAATCCACCATCTACAAGTATCCTGATGGGATCAGAGACGTAAGGAGCGCAACTGTACCTTGGATCAGTGTGAGATTGATTGGGGGTCAACTACAGTCCCGACCGAAGTTAGTTTGTAGTAGGCTAGTGTCTGTAGCGGCTTAATACAGTGTGTACTCAACCTGGACTAGGTCCCGGGGTTTTTTCTGCATTTGTGGTTTCCTCGTTAACAAAACTTCTGGTGTCTGTGTTATTTATTTTCCGCATTATATTTTGTTATATAATTGAAATATCACAGGTTGTGCGTTGTATCGATTAATTGGAAAATCCAACCTTTGGTTGTTGATTGAAATTGATTGATCCTTGAACATTAGTCTTTGGTACCGTTCAAGTTATTTCTCTTGTATTCAATTCAGACTCGCGGATTTCTATTTGTTTGAGTTGGGATTGCATCGAGAAATCGAGATATAACTCTTTGATATACTTTTTATTAATATTGAGTCTGACTGTCTAGTTGATTCTCTTAAAAGTATATTGGAGTTAGTCCATACAGATTTCTAAGCGAAAAATTTGGTGAGGTTGTTAGACCCCCACTTTTTCAATTGGTATCAGAGCAGGAAAACACGGTTAAAAACCTAATAAGTCTGTGTTCGTAGCGATCTGGCTATATGGACAGTAATCTCTCTGATAAACACATCACCAGAAACAAAAGGTATGTTTCGACAATTTCTATTAAAGAGAATGATTCTTCAATCTCAAATATAGATGAACCTAGTGTTCTAACGAAACAGACTAACAATGACATGTGTTATCCCGATTACCCTTCAAAAGAGTCCGACTCCGACAAAAGGGAAGCAGCTGAAGAGAGTAAACTGATTCTTAACCTAGTTAGAATCCAAGCTGATAGATTTATTCGGTTGAAAAACAATGTCAATATTCTTCTCGGTATAGTAAGGGACTATGGTTCCAAAAATGCTGAAGTTCAGTCTTCACGTATCTTACTTGAGGCAAGCCCCAAAAAGGATGCTTTGGAAATTGAACATCGCTTGAATAAACTCTCGATTCAAGGATATTCCAAAAAGTCTTCTATACCATCTACTTCTATTGCAACTGAGATAGTTCCAGTTCCAGAAGTATAATCGGAATTCCCTTCTATTGGAAAAGATGTGCCTATAGCCTCTTCTAATCAAAGATGTTGCACATCACATGTAAGGAAGAAATATCCAAACGGGCCTGTTAAGCAAGGAGAAACTCTAGGTTGAATAACAATTTCATTGTTCGACTTCAACACACCTTAGACTTAATCCTCAAAGGTGTAACTGACATTCTTAAGCAAATGTGAATTGTTATTAGAATGCTTCAAATGTAAATATGCATACTGCCGGAAGTTCACATTCCGTGAATTTCTGCTGGAGTTTGTGAACTGAAAACAAACTCAATCCAGGTACTTAAGTATGCGTACCGGTATGCATACTTGAGTGGGTTATTTTCTAAAAACGGTTAATTCGTGAACTAAGACATATATAAACTAAGGAATGCAATCTTTTGCAAACCGTGGATATAATGTTCATGAAATGATTCGAGTGAATCAAAATCGATTTTGCTTCAATTGTGTCTTATATACTTCTATGAGAATATAAACAATTGAACAACTCTCTAACTAGTTTCATTTGAGTCATTTGAACTAGTTGTGATGAAGATGAATAAGTTCGATATGAAAGTGCTCATATGGCTAACCATTTTTAACTATTTTTGAACCAACTAAGTGTACACGTTTAGGTACGGTCACCTTTATGTAAATGATGGTACATTTCATTTGTGTATAACAAGCTAAGTTCGATCTAACGGTTGAAATATATTAGCTTGAATCTAATCAGGTTTTCATGTAATCGGTGTCTGTGTTATTTATTTTCCGCAGTATATTTGTTTATATAATTGAAATATCACAGGTTGTGCGTAAGTTTAATCAATTAAATAATCCAACCTTTGGTTGTTGATATAAATTTATTGACACTTGGATATTGGTTTTTGATACCATCCAAGTTATTTCTTATATTCAATCAGGCTCGCAAATTCCTATTTGTTTGATTGCGTATTGAATTGAGAAATTGAGATATAACTCTTTAATATACTTTTCTTAAGATTGAGTCTGACTGTCTAGTTGATTCTCTTGAAAGTATATTGGAGTTAGTCCATGCAGATTGCTAAGCGAAATATTGGGTGTGGTTGTTAGACCCACGCTTTTTCAGTTGGAATCTCTGTTTTTAGCATAAATACGATTATGTGGCTTAGCTGACGTTGGAGGTTTGTCTCTGGAGAATCGTTTATTTCTCTTCCTAAGAAGTTCTCTGTCTTGTGATCAGAGAAACTAAGTTATCAAGATCTTCATCTGAAACATCAGGATCGACAAGATCATCTCCAGAGTCGTCAACACTTTCACGTTTTGGTGTTTTTCAGTTCCTTGAACGCAATATCCTTTCCGGCTTTGGATTGCAGTTCATGATCAAAGATCTTCAACTTCCCAACAAGAGTGTTCCTGGAAAGTGTATCAAGGTTATTTCCTTCTATGATGGCATGTTTCTTAGCCTCGTATCTTGCTGGTAAGGATCGAAGAATTTTCATAACAATGTCATTTTGGGAGATAGTCTTCCCTAATGCAAAACAAGCATTAATAATACTAGAAACTTTTTGATTAAATTCTTCAAACGAATCCTCATCAGACATACGAAGGTTTTCCCAGTCAGAAGTTAGATTTTGAGGCCTGACATCTTTCTCTGAGGTATCTCCTTCAAAGACAGTTTCTAAGATATCCCAAGCATCTTTAGACTTAATGCACGAAGTCACATGGTGCTGAAGATCTGGGCTTTTGGCGTGGATAGTAAAGTTTAACCCGTCAGAATTATGCTTTGCAGCACTTATCTCGGTTTCACTATATTGTATCAATGGCTTCACAACAGTAGCTCCGTCTACAACAGCTGTTGGTGCGTTATATCCAATAACTACAATTTTCCATGTCTCAAAGCCACGGACTTGTAGAAAGGAACGCATAACGATTTTCAACCATAAGTAATTTGAGCCCTCAAACGCTGGCGGTACATTTATAGAGATTGCACTCATGTCCATATAATCAGACTGTTTCAAACACAGACTCATTAGGTCATTACGTGTTTGTCTGCTCTGATATCAACTGAAAACGCCGGAGGTACCAAAATACACCACCAACTTTTTCTTAGGCAATCCGTATGGACAAACTCAACACAACTCTGAGAGTAAGAACTCAATCAAGGAAAATGCCTAGAGTTATCTCCTTCTCTCTCTCTTTTTGTTAAAACGTTTACAGAATTGAATTCATGAACCTAACTAGAAAGACAGTTCTTGGACAGTACCAAAGACCAATGTCCAAGGATCAATTAAGTCTTATCCAACTAACAAGGTTGGACCTAGAAACTGTGATTGATCAACGCACAACCTGTGATATTTCAATTATAAAGATAAACAATATAATGCGGAAAAATAAATAAAACACACCAGAAATTTTGTTTACGAGGAAACCGCAATTGAAGAAAACCCTCGGGACCTAGTCCAGATTGGACACCAAACTGTATTAAGCCTCTACAGACACTAGCCTACTACCAATTAAATTCTATCTGGAATGTAGTTGAGCCCGAACTCAGTCTCCCACTGATTCAGGTACAGTCGCGCTCCTTACGTTTCTTGAATCCCAACAGGACTTTGTGCATTTGGTTCCCTTAGACGGTCTGTAGCGACACGAATATTTTCGTTGGGCTTTGATCCCTGACCCAACCCATATGAATTTTTGTTTAGCTAAGTAGTCATCCCTTGGCAGTAATTGGCGAGCATGATTAGTAGATACCTTGGAGAAATCTAAAAAAAAAAAGAATTTGCATGTGTGACACATGATCAACATGAGCTAGCTAGGGAGGTTTTCGTCTTTTGATTTTTTTTACAAAGCAACTCAATTTGCAGACAATCCCGTTCTTATTTTTCGTTGTAAAATCCACCTTCTTCCCTTTTCATCAACAACTTCTGCTGGTGATTCTAGAACATCTCTAGCAAGAGGAAAAAGACTTTGTTCTCAACCTAATTTACTCTCTGGTTCTGGCTAAGAAGGTTCAACTGCGTTCAGGTAGGGGGTTTTCTTCAATTTTTTTGAACTATGGGTTTATGATGCAAATCAATACCGTTAATGCATGTTTGTTTTTAAATCTCTCGGTTAATTTTTGCTTTCTATATGGGTATTTTGCAACTTCACATGATTTCGGGTTTAATTAAATTATATTTTAAAGTATTTTAGTCTGATTGAAAGAACATAAAGAATCCCTAAATTTTATTTTGTTTCTACTGGTTCCTCTCTCAACTTTCATTTGAATATTTTCTTAACTAAAATGTGTTGAACATGATTAATTTCTCCATGTTTAAGACTATTGATACAAATCAGCAAATGGGTATTTGAGAGATTTGTAAATCCTGACTGTCCATTGAATTTCTTCCAATATTTTTAATGCTATATTTTTTATAAGTTTACACATGAAAACATGATTTCGAATTTCTGTAAAGAAAATTTGTAAGCGATTACTGGTGATTATAAGTGATTCTCAAACAGAATTTATAAATGGTTTGCAGTCAACCAAGTTCTGATTTTAGTGTTAAATAAAATGTTAAAATGAGTTTCTCAAATGTCCGCAACACCTGTTTGTAAAATGACCCAGTGAGCCATTTAACTTCACTGTTAACCAAAAAGCAGTATAAATTAATTTGTTCCATGGTTTTTGTATTTTGACCTCTTTCAATCCCGTAAACTCAAATAATCCAACCCAATAATTTGTTTTACAACACCAGTTTAAAAGCTTTTCAAATCCATGTTCGCACCTTAACTTGGAATGTACTACCTCTTAATTAAACCCATTGCTTTCATCTTTGTTAAGTTTGGACTGTCTGCCTTGCTGTTAAATATGTTTGAATTTGGATAGTGATTCTTCTCACTCTTTCAAGGAAAGAAATGTTTACTGTACTTTGGCTAGTGAATTTTCAAATGGTTATTGTACTCTTTTAAGGGAAGAAATGTTTGGATTGAAATAGGTTCGACTTTGGCTAGTGATTTCGCTCCTGTTTTTTTTTTAGAAATGGATGCATTTAATCTTGGTATACATACTGTACTTCAACTTTGGTGTTTTCTTATGAAGCAGGCTTTTGAGTATGTTGCAATATCGTCTCCTTTCACTTTTGTGAAATTGCTGTGGTTTAGAAATGTTCTTTTGTCTGAGAATTCACCTGTGATTGCTGTCACTAAGAACTAGAAAGCTCTACTTTAGGAAAGTCGGGCCTAAGTGGCACCCCACCACCTCGGTGGCTACCCGGAAGATTGTTGCGGCAACGATGGCTGGTAACCAGAACTACCCTAACGGTGGCTATGGCCATGTGAATAGTAGAGTGAATTTGCTTTGTGGCTCTTAAACTTTTATGGTTTACATTTGCATAAGAATTACATTTATATATTTCTGTTTAGATGGTGCTTTTGTTTATTATCTACGTTTAGCTCTCACATTATATTTTCGTTGTTACACCCTTTACTGGGCATTCGCTCACTCCCTTTGTTTTGTTTCCCCCCCTCAGAGTACGAAGAGAAGTTGCAGCAGTAAGCCGGGCAGAGCTTACGGAAAATTGTTAGCGCTTGAAAGTTAATATTTTGTAAGCTTATGATATTGTATATCACAGGGGTATTTGGGTAGTTAGTTTTCTTACCTTATCCCATGTCATTTTTGTACATTTTGCTGCTATGATTGGGATCTTGTAAATGATCTTGTTATGCTTTGTAACTGGAAACTTGGTGGTGTCCTGTACAGAAGGTCTGATTTTGGCGTGTATATATACTGCATACAGAACCTTTATTTCTCGTTAGTGTGTCGGCATGTCTTCATTTATGTACTGGTATCTGCTTAGAACTACTTTTACTTAAACTTAATTTACTTGAAAGTTTCAGTCTTACGTAAGTATTATATACAGTGAGTGCTTGCCTTAAGCTTTGATTCTTTGGGATTTATTTAAATTAACCTCCTTAGACTTATAATACAAATAAATACACTTTTCAAAGTGTCTTTTAATTTAAGTTAGGAATCATAATTTTGATTGACTAATTGTTAACAGTTGTTATACTCCCTTGTTACTTTTTAATATAAATTTCATATTGTATTTGATTCCTCTTTGACGTTAACCTAATTTCTAAATTTGCAGTTTAGTCTACTCTATTCTATGTACAATGCATCTTTTACCTTAACATGAATTTACTACGTCATCAAGGGTGTTAGCCTAAGTTTTTAATTTCCAGTAGCTAGAAGTCATCTTGTTTGGAACTTCATAGTCGATAGTGATGGCATAACTGAAAAAGCAGGGGTCTAACAACACCACCCAATATTTCGCTTAGCAATCTGTATGGACAAACTCGAATATACTTTTAAAAGAATCAACAAGACTCAATCAATCAAAAGTGTATCAACGATTTTATATCTCTCTCTTGATTTGATTTCCTCAAACAGAAACTGCGAGTACTAATCAAATATAAGGAATAACTTGGATGGTAGACCAATATCCAAGTGTCAATCAATATCAATCAACAACCGTTAGGTTGGATTGTACAATTGATTGATCTAACGCATAACCTGTATTATTTCAATTATAAAGATAAAACAATATAATGCGGAAATTGAAATAACACAGACACCAGAAATTTTGTTAACGAGGAAACCGCAAATGCAGAAAAACACCGGGACCTAGTCCAGATTGAACACGCACTGTATTAAGCCGCTACAGACACTAGCCCACTCCAAGCTAACTTCGGACTGGACTGTAGTTGAACCCCAATCAGTCTCCCACTGATCCAAGGTACAGTTGTACTCCCTACGCCTCTGATCCCAGCAGGATACTGCGCGTTTGATTCCCTTAGCTGATCTCACCCACAACTAAGAGTTGTTACGACCCAAAATCGCAGGCTTTGGCAATAAACAAATCTGTCTCACACAGACAAGTCTATCAAAGGATCAATCTGTCTCCTACAGAAAAACCCTAAAGTTTTTGTTCCGTCTTTTTATAATAATCAAGGTGAACATGGACCAATTGATAATCCGGTCTTATATTCCCGAAGAACAGCCTGGATTAATCAATCACCTCACAACAATCTTAATCGTATGGTAGCAAGATGTTGTGGAATCACAAACAATGAGACGAAGATGTTTGTGATTACTTTTTATATCTTGCCTATCAGAGATATCAAATCTCAAACCAATCAATCTGTTTGTACTCGTACGATAGAAGATGCAAGATCAGATCACACAACTACGATAAAAGTAGTATCGTTCTGGCTTCACAATCCCAATGAAGTCTTTAAGTCGTTAACCTGGTTTTAGAAGAAGAAAACCAAAGGTTAAAGGAGAACCGACTCTAGTACGCAAACTAGTATCACACGTAAGGTGTAGGGATTCGTTTTGCACAATACTAGATGTCTCCTTTATATAGTCTTTCAAATCAGGGTTTTGCCTTGGTAACAAAGCAATCAATATTCACCGTTAGATGAAAACCTGATTTAGATTCAAGCTAATATTTCTCAAATGTTAGATCGAAAACTTAGCTTGTTATACATAAATGAACTGCACGCTTCTAGGTTTGTTAACCGTACCCAAACGTTTACATTGTTGGTTCAACAATAGTTAACCAAAAGGTTAGCCATATGAGCATTTCATATCAACCATGTTCTTCTTCACCATAACTAGTTCAAATGACTCAAATGAACTAGTTAGAGAGTTGTTCAATTGCAAGGAAATATTGTGTAACTATACAAGACACAATTGAAGCAAAGATGATTTGACTCACTTGAATCGGTTCATGAAATTTTATAGCCACGGTTTGCAAACTGCATTCCTTAGTCTTTTTAAAGTTTAAGTTCCTCAATCATCTTCAGATATATAACCTTCTTAAGTTCGCACACTAGGTTCGCGGACTTAAGCAACTGGCAGAGTTTACAAACTCCAGCAGAAAATCTCGGCAAGAGACCTTCCGCCGGTTTGCGGACTGGGTTCGCGGACTGGTACTCACACAACTAGTTTGTCAACTCCAGCAGAATTTCTCGGGATGAGAAGTTCGGCAGTTCACGGACTTGGCAACAAGCAATTCTTCCGGTTTCTCTTGATCAACAAAGTTCGCAAACTTTGGTTCAAGGAATAAGACTTATACATAAATGTGCTTCCACAACAATTCTTATGTCCATCATTGGTTATGTAATCTAAGCTCTCATTTCAATCATTGAAACATTCTTAGAGGACGTTATATAGTTGTTACACCATTTCTCGTCAAAGCAATTTTCAATATGATTGCAACAAATCATGACTTTCGTCACTAGGTAAAGATAAACTTGGTCGAAGCGAAAATCTTACCAATACATATTTCGGGATATAGATAGGCGAGGTATACTCGGCTCGAAATACCAAATGTGTATAATCTAAGTCTATATATATAGCATACGACTTTTTGTCTCAAGAAGTAGGAGATAAAGTAGATAGACTTTTGAGTGACAGATAAGTTCAAGTCTTCACATACCTTTTTGTCGAGAAGTTCCACCGGTTCCTTGAGTAGTTCTTCTACTTGTATGATGAATCACCATGAAGTCCTTGAGCTCAACTACACTTTCTATTCTAGTCCGTGACTTAGTTATAATAGACTAGAAATCAAGAGTTATAGTTTTGATCACTAACATTGACAAACATGCTTGAGATAGCAACGCATGCGAGTTCGACCGAGCCATCCTCTAACAATCTCCCCCTTTTTCAATTTTAGTGACAAAACTATCAATACATATGTAATATAAAAAAGATAAAGAAACTTAAGTAGATCCTATTCCACATGTCTAATCTTCAACATTCCTCGAAATCTTCGTCACTTCCAAGTACTCCAATGATCCCAAAGGTTGTAAGTTTAGCATCGCCGTTGTTGAATATCCGTAGCCATAATAATGAGAAAGCATCGGTCTCGATTATTGTTATACATTGTCATAGTATTATTATACAACGTCAAAGTTCAATTGTATCACAACTTCAACAATAATACTATGGTGATATGTATCACTCCCCCTTAGTCAATACTGAAACAACTCCCCCTTACATAATGACCCGAAGACCATATGTATTTGTAGTGTGAACTACATATTAATTTCCCCCCTTTTTGTCAATAAAATTGGCAAAGGTACAAGAACACGATCATAATTAATTTATGTAAGAGACATTTCATGACTAAAAATAAAGAACACACATCATCTTATTTAGATGCAATCATATAGCCGAAGCTAATAGCATTCATCAAGGAGTTTAAAGATACAAGATAACCCCTCAAAAATTCCACAGTCGCACACCCCTCAAGATATGACCATTAAGCACAAGTTCAAAAGAACTCTCCCCCATTTGATATCATTCCCGAAAGAACAACAAGAGTGACCTTAATTTCAAAAGAAAAGAAGGATTTTATTGGACACCAAAAACCATAAGAATGATTTTTTATAACCAAAAACTCAATTAAATTAATCACAAGTAAAACCCGTGACTAATTTAATCGGTATACGGAATCAAATCACACACAAAAAGTGATCAATTTAATTGTTTATGCTCAACATAAGAAAACTCATGGAGACACAAAAATAATCAACTAGATTAATTACAAGAGAACCCATAATTAATCTAATTGGAATACACAACCAGACTAATTACGAAAGTAATCAATTTAATTATCAATTGTTTTGCTCGACATAAGAAAACTTACGGAGCAATAACTAAATAATCAAACAAGATGATTAATTTAGTTCAAAATGCTCAACATAAAGTACTTTACGGAACAACCAACAAAGCTAATAAAAAATAATCAACTTGGTTGTATCGTGCTCAACATAAGACACATTAGGGAGCCTCACAGTAATACATACAAATATGGATCAGGGATGATCAAAACTGCGGAATACACAAGGATTCATTCTATCTTCAATCATTATTTGCATAAAAACAATAATAGACATAATCCTTGAAAACAAAAGATTTTAACCTATCTTACATCAACATAATTGGAAATATAGGCTTAACTTTTGTATTTGTCAAAATTCCATTCATCCTTTTACCAGTACGTGAATACCGAACACGAACGACTTTACTTTTGACAAAGTAGGTGACCTTCAAGCTCACGGATGCAAACATACATATCCCATAAAAAGTTGCAATATCACAAATCATAAATATTAATACTGCAAAAACATCATCCTCCAAATATTTTTAGAATTTAAAACCAATAAACCTAAAAGATAATACAAGAAGATGAAAAATAATAGCTATGTGTAGTCACAATCATTGCTATTCAAAGCACTAGTTATTCTTCCAACTAAACCAAAAAGAAGACATACTAGGAAACAATGTCTTTGAGAAATTCTTTATCATTCCCGAACTCCTTGTCGTCAACAGCCATTGGAATATAAGGTTCGCGGAGGAAGGATCCAATACCAACAAACCGTCTTGGCTGATGATGTCGAACCAGGGCATTCTGAATTTCCAAAGATCTTAAAACACAATCCTTTATTTCACTAATCTCCTTTCTTACTTCCTTCAACTCAACAAGAACATCGGAAAACTTCTGAGAGTTAGAAGGGACAGCCCTTGGCTTTCTTGTATTTCTCCTTTTTCTTTTCAGGGAAGGAGTTACTGGAGATTTCTCTTTTTCCTTGATTGATGGCTTAACAATCATGTTGACATCTTTTCCATCCAAAGACATGATGCTTGGAGAACAGTTATAAACAACTGGTTTTTGTGAGTGGAATTCACAATCTCAGCAAGAAGTCTTAAGATATAAAGGATATCAGAGAGGAAAAAGAAATGTAGGGTTCACAACCTTTTACACAGGTTCGTGGACGCCCAATTCTAAACCCTATAAAGAGTATAATTGTCGTCAATAACACTTTAATTTATTTGATAGACAAGAAACACAAACCTAAGAAAAAAAAACTTTTTCTGAAGCCTAAACAATACACAATCTCATCTCTTTTGATCAAGCACATGAGACAAGATTTACCAAACAACACTACTAATTTGTGTTGTGGTGAACAACAATTTGTCCACCATTTTCCTCTTGAGAGGAATCCTCTAACTTCTGTATATCAAAACGATTTGACCATACCTTCTTCTCTAATGGTCTAATTTTGTCTTTGGAAACCAACTTCTTAGTCGAAGATAAAATCCTACATACCTCAGCAGTCTTCTGGGCAAGTTTAAGCTTCCTTGCCAATCGATTTGCTCTTCGTTGAAGTTTGTTGGCGTGCCTCACTTGATGTTTGTACTTGTAACATCTTGATAGTTCATGACCCTTCTGAGAACAAAACGAGCACGTCAAACTTGGATAGTATTCATGCATCTGTGGTGTGAACGCAGCTAGACACATAGTGGATCCTGAAACATTAAAACCAGCGTTTCCAAAGGATGGGTCAATTGATTCTTCCAGCTTGATTGGATTCTCCTCTTCACCAAAACTATCAAGGTTGATATATGTATTTCTACAATTATCAAAATTAATGTTTTCACATAGAAGACCGACACTTGATTTCCCGTCTTCATCAGAATCATAGATCTCAGACATCTCATCAAGTGTTACAACAAGACCTTCATTCCTAGTGTATTTTCTACGATTTGGGTACTCGTTTGCAAAATGACCAAAACCTTTACACTTAAAGCACTATGGAATATCCTTGTCATCAGCCTCGTCAGCATCCCTGTTTTTAGGAGGGACGCGATTGTGAGGTTTATTTGACGACCTAGGTTTGTCTCTTGAAAACCGTTTAATTCTCCTTAATAAAAGATCCCTAAACTGTCTTGTGATCAAGGAGACTGACTTGTCAAGATCTTCATCCGAAAAATCATCCTCAGAGACATAAACACTTTTACTTTTATCAAGTAATTTAGTGTTCCTCTGTGCTTTAAAGGCAACATCCTTTCCGATTTTGGATGTATGCTCATGATCAAAGATCTTTAGCTTTCCAACCAATGTATTTCTGGAAATATTATCAAGGTTATTTCCCTCAACGATGGCATGCTTCTTAGACTCGTATCTAGATGGCAGCGATCTGAGAATTTTCATCACAATGTCCTTTTCAGGAATAGTCTTACCCAATGCAAACGATGAATTAACAATCTCAGACACTTTGTGATTAAACTCATCAAACGTATCTTCATCTGCCATACGAAGGTTTTCCCAATTGGAATTAAGGTTTTGAAGCCTAGCTTCCTTTTCACAGGAGTTACCTTCGAATACAGTTTCTAAGATATCCCAAGCATCTTTAGACCGAGTGCAATTAGACACATGGTTCTGAAGATTTGGGGTAATGGCATGTATGATAGCATTCAAACTGTCGGAATTTTTCTTTGCAACATTTATCTCAGCAGGGGTGTATTCACCAATAGGTTTGGGAACGTTTACATCTCCAACTGCCACAACGGGAGCATCATATACATTAACAACATATACCCATGATTGAAAATCACATGCTTGAAGAAAAGCTCGCATAACAATTTTCCACCATAAGTAATTAGAGCCATCGAAGACTGGTGGTACGTTAATAGAGATAGCACCTCTGCCCATAGAGTCAGGTCGCTACAAACACACACTTGTAAGGTCTTAAACGTGTTTGCCTGCTCTGATACCAATTGAAAAAGCGGGGGTCTAAAAACACCACCCAATATTTCGCTAAGCAATCTGTATGGACAAGCTCGAATATACTTTTAAGAGAATCAACAAGACTCAATCAATTAAAACTATATCAACGAGTTTATATCTCTCTCTTGATTTGATTTCTTCAAACAGAAACTACGTTAGGTTGAAGATCTAACGCACAACCTGTATTATTTCAATTATAAAGATGAAACAATATAATGCGGAAATTGAAATAACACAAACACCAAAAATTTTGTTAACGAGGAAACCGCAAATGCAGAAAACTCCCGGGACCTAGTACAAATTGAACACACACTGTATTAAGCCGCTACAGACACTAGCCTACTCCAAGCTAACTTCGGACTGGACTGTAGTTGAACCCAAATCACTCTCCCACTGATCCAAGGTACAGTTGTACTCCCTACGCCTCTGATTCCAGCAGGATACTACGCACTTGATTCCCTTAGCTGATCTCACCCACAACTAAGAGCTGCTACGACCCAAAATCGCAGGCTTTGACAATAAATAAATCTGTCTCACACAGACAAGTCTATCAAAGGATCAATCTGTCTCCCACAGAAAAAACCCTAAAGTTTTTGTTCCGTATTTTGATAATAATCAAGGTGAACAGGAACCAATTGATAATCCGGTCTTATATTTCCGGAGAACAGCCTAGATTAATCAATCACCTCACAACAATCTTAATTGTATGGTAGCGAAACAATATGTTGTGGAATCACAAACAATGAGACGAAGATGTTTGTGATTACTTTTTATATCTTGCCTATCGGAGATATCAAATCTCAAGCCAATCAATCTGATTGTACTCGTACGATAGAAGATGCAAGATCAGATCACACAACTACGATAAAAGTAGTATCGGTCTGGCTTCACAATCCCAATGAATTCTTTAAGTCGTTAACCTGGTTTTAGAAGAAGAAAACCAAAGGTTAAAGGGGAACCGACTCTAGTACGCAAACTAGTATCACACATAAGGTGTGGGGATTCGTTTTGCACAATAGTAGATGTCTCCTTTATATAGTCTTTCAAATCAGGGTTTTGCCTTGGTAACAAAGCAATCAATATTCACCATTAGATGAAAACCTGATTTAGATTCAAGCTAATATTTCTCAACCGTTATATCGAAAACTTAGCTTGTTATACGCAAATGAAATGCACGCTTCTAGGTTTGTTAACCGTACCCAAACGAGTACATTGTTGGTTCAACAATAGTTAACCAAAAGGTTATCCATATGAGCATTTCATATCAACCATGTTCTTCTTCACCATAACTAGTTCAAATGACTCAAATGAACTAGTTAGAGAGTTGTTCAATTGCAAGGAAATCTTGTGTAACTATACAAGACACAATTGAAGCAAAGATGATTTGACTCACTTGAATCGGTTCATGAAATTTTATAGCCACGGTTTGCAAACTGCATTCCTTAGACTTTTTAAAGTTTAAGTTCCTCAATCATCTTCAGATATATAACCTTCTTAAGTTCGCACACTAGGTTCGCGGACTTAAGCAACCGGCAGAGTTTACAAACTCCAGCAGAAAATCTCGGCAAGAGACCTTCCGCCGGTTTGCAGACTGGGTTCGCGGAATGGTACTCACGCAACTAGTTTGTCAACTCCAGCAGAATTTCTCGGGATGAGAAGTTCGGCAGTTCGCGGACTGAGTTCGCGGACTTGGCAACAAGCCATTCTTCCGGTTTCTCTTGATCAACAAAGTTCACAAAATTTGGTTCAAGGAATAGGACTTATACATAAATGTGTTTCCACAACAATGCTTATGCCCATCATTGGTTATGTAATCTAAACTCTCATTCCAATCATTGAAACATTCTTAGAGGACGTTATATAGTTGTTACACCATTTCTCGTCAAAACAATTTTCAAGATGATTGAAACATATCATGACTTTCGTCACTAGGTAAATATAAACTTGGTCGAAACGAAAAGCTTACCAACATATATTTCGAGATATAGATAGGCGAGGTATACTCGGCTCGAAATACCAAATGTGTATAATCTAAGTCTATATATATATATCATATGACTTTTTGTCTCAAGAAGTAGGAGATAGAGTAGATAGACTTTTGAGTGACAGATAAGTTCAAGTCTTCACATACCTTTTTGTCGAGAAGTTCCACCGGTTCCTTGAGTAGTTATTCTACTTGTATGATGAATCGCCATGAAGTCCTTGAGCTCAACTACACTTTCTATCATAGTCCGAGACTTATCTATAATAGACTAGAAATCAAGACTTATAGTTTTGATCACTAACATTGACAATCATGCTTGAGCTAGCAACGCATGCGAGTTCGACCGAGCAATGCTCTAACAATAACGTTAAAAATTTGTTTGAAAAATGGATTTACTTCGATATGTACTAGCAAATTTTATTTTTATGTTTTACCACTTAAAGGAAATTCTCCTTGTGCATCTATGTTCTTTTTTCGGTCCTTCTTATGAGTATTGACGTTATAAAATGTTCGTTTCACATTTTGGGAATGTTGGACTCAATTTGATAAATTTTATTGGATTTTTCTTCGGATAAGTATGTACTTGTTATTCTACTGTATAAACTGCTCCTTCACTATTTTATTTTTATACAAATATTTTCTGTGTATGCATCGTTTTACACGTCGAGTGACGTACTGGGGTTTTTTGCCTTGCTAATGGGTTGAAAACCAGCCCATTATGAGGGAAAATTCACCAGTCCGTTACACGGTCTCACACCAACTAAGAGTTGCTTCAAATCAATTGGAGCAAGGCTCTACAAACAATCAAGATCAAGATACTCAAGTTATCAAGATAAAATATAACTGGACCTGGCTTCACGAATCCAATTGAAGTCTTTGTAGTCTCTAAACCCTAAAGGATTTCTGGAGAGGACGAATCTAAATACAACTAGGACACACCAAAAAGTAGTGTCAGGATTCAATGATCCCAGTTGCCAAGAGTTCCTCTTATATAGACTTCAAAGCCTAGGTTGCTTTAGGTTTAAGCTAAGATAGCTTTGGAACCAAGCAATCAATATTAACTGTTAGATTAAATCTTTGAATCTTATCCACATATACAAGATATACACTATGGTTAGGTAAACCATAACTGAACCGTGTATAAAGACTATGTTCAATATGGTTAGCCGAAACTAGCCAATTTGAAGTTAAAATCATAACACTCGTTTACATGTTCACTAAGACATTAATATTAAGTCACAATCATGTGATTAAATGAGTCTAGTGTTAATTAGAGAATTGATCAAATGCAAATTACTTCATAGAAATAATTTAATCGCAATTGAATCATAATCGACATAGTTTGTAAATGTACAAAGTACAATTACTTGAACCGTTCGTGAATCAGCTGAGTTACAGTACGCATACCAATTTGCAAACTTATATGCAACAACCGAGTTTCGGTGTCTACAGAATTTCTCAATTCATAAACCTGTTTGCAAACTTCTGCAATTACCGAGTTCCGGACTCTACAAAAGTTTTCAGTTCATGTACCGGTTTGCAAACTTTGAACCAACTCAAAGTTCCGGAGTCTATTAAACTTTTTAGTTCACGTACCGATTTGCAAACTCAAGAACTTTGTCGGTTCCGGAGTTCACAGAACATTCAGCTTGCGTACCGATTTGGGTACTAAACTGGTTCTAGAACATAAAATTGTTTTGGCTCGTATACCGTTTGATTATTTTAACCCGATTCGCTTACCATAGTTCCACAATGGTTTGTATACGAATATGCATACCTATCCGGATCACGAAATAAATATATTTTCCCATGATGTACATACAAGTATGCATATCACACAAATCTGAAAGTCGATATATAGCTACTCTGTTATGTGTACGAATACATGTAATACGGCTTCAGACGTAAAACAGTTTTCTCAGTTTGTAAGACTGATAACACTGTCTTGTATTCCGAATATAGTAGTTCTATATTTCTCTAAATCGATTCAAAAAATTCCTGAATAACATCAATGACACATATTATTATTCTACACTATTTTCGAATGAAAAACTTGAATCATGATTTGGTTCCGAACAATGATTTTTTATCCACCGATTTGATCAAGTATGAAAAAATGTTCATTTAGCTTAGTCATTATATTTCGAGAAATTCGTAAACTAAATAATTAGTTCTCGACTCAAAATTCTTGTCTATAAAAGCTAGTCTAATTAGTTACGCGACAATCGTCTCAAAGATAGAAAAGTGAATATAACTTGAGAAATAGGTGGTTCAGTATTCACTTACCTTTTGTTGATGAAGTTCTCCAAAAGCTTCGGTTGATCTTCGCCTTCAAACGGTATAACGTAAATGATGACTAGTTCGTTTCTCAACTCCACTATCCTAGACCGAGACTTAACTAATTGTAGACTAGAAATCAAGATATAGTTTTGACAACTAAATTTGACAACAAGCTTGATACAGAAATACTTGTGAGCTTGACCAAGCAATGCTCTAACAAATTCTTCTTTAGTCCGATTGGAAACTCTTTCAGAACTCCTATTTTGGTTCGTGGAAGTATATTCAAACGTTTGAGAACGAACGATAAAAAAAGAAAAAGGGCATCTATTTCACCTCTTGACGGTTCTTGTGATCTAACAACCTTGAGTTTTCTTCAAAAAGTTCACAAGGATGTTCGTAAGATCAAATCCAAGGTAAAAGGTATCCAAAAACAACTATACGTGCTTACTACAAAATTTCCCGATATCAAGAACGAAATAGATAAGATTCAAGCTTCAACTACGGGTGATTCTGATGATGAAGATAATGAGTAATCCTTTTGTCTTATGTTTCTTTTGTAACTTTAAATACTAGGAAACTTCTTGTGAGAAATTATTCTTTCTTTTGAGAAGGATAACTATGGTTTGGTATAGCAAAAATTGTGGTTACACAAGCTATTTCCAACTATTTTCATCTTGCATGTTTTTATATTTATTGATTTAAATTCTGGAGTTTTTGGAAGATGAACTTGCAGTATGTAATCATTATTGGTTTAATATATTGCAAAGTCTTATGCGATATATGTGTCCTTTAATTTTGTAAATTGAACTGATATCTCATATATGCTCAGAAGTTGAATCTATTATGTTTTTTATAAACTAAAAATATAACAAACTCTTTGAGAATTTTCTCGCAGTAACTCGTGATCACACTTTTTTGTTATTACTGCACTACACACTCCGTAAGATTTTCTTATGCTGAGTCATACCGATTAAAATTGTCTCCTTGCTCGTAACTGGCGTTGAGATTTATTTAAGTCGATGTTCAGGATACAAATCCATGTGATTTGTTAATGTCCAACAAAATCCTTCCTTTTCACTAAAGTAAGGTAACTCATGTTGTTCTCTTGGGAATGACATCAAATGGGGGAGAGTTCTTAACTGAACTGGTGCTTAATTGTTATATCTTTGTGGGGTGTGTGGCTGTAGAATTTACAGGGGATGCTTGTATCTTAAATCTCCTAGATGAGCGCTGAGTATTTTCTTACTATGTGATATCATCTAAATAAAGTTGATATGTAACACCGTTAAAACCTGAAATATCTTTTGGTTAGATTCATTACAATCCCATGACTTTCGTACTTTTGCCAATTTTTGTTGACAGAAAGGGGGAGAATTATTTAGTAGTTTCCCACTACATACATATGGTTTACAAACCATTATGTAAGGGGGAGTGAATTAATATCTATAGGTTTTACCTATCATGTAAAAGATGAAAGTATTGATTAAGGGGGAGAAACATATCACCGTAGTATTACTTCAAAGTTGTGATACAATTGAACTTTCAAGAAGATAATAATATTATGTTTCTGTATAATGACGATTGAGAATATTTGTTTTCAAAGTTGTTATCGCTACAAATCTTCAACAACAACGATGCTGAGTTGAACACGTTCAGAATCATTGCAACTTGAAGTAACGAAGAATTCAAGGAGTTGAAGAAACCAAGGGAATCAAGGCATGATGGATTCAAGGAGTTTTCGATTTTTTTTTTTTTTTTATGCATATGTATTCATAGTTTTGTCACTAAATTTGACAAAGAGGGAGATTGTTAGAGCATTGCTCGATCAAACTAACAAGTGTTGCTATCTCAAGCTTGTTGTCAAATTTAGTTGTCAAAATTGTATCTTGATTTCTAGTCTACAATTAGTTAACTCTCGGATTAAGATATAAGTGTCGTTGAAAAACGGACATCACGGCAGTCATCATTGTGCTCTATCGTTTGAAGGAGAAGATCAATCGAAGCTTTTGGAAACTTCTTCAACAAAAGGTGAGTGAAGACCAAACCACCTATTTCTCAAGTTATATTCATCTTTCTATATGTGAGACATTGTCGCATAACTTATTAGACTATCATAAGCATATCAAGAATTTCGAGTCAAGTTTATATTGTAATTAGTCCTCGAAATATATGACTAAGCTTAATGATATTTTCATACTTGATGAATTTCGGTTAAGAACAATTTATTGCTCGTAATCTAAACCACGATTCAAGATTGTCATTCAAAATAGCCTGGAACAATGATATGTGTCATTTATGTTGTTCGGTAATGTTTCAAATTGATTTAGAGAGGGATATAGAACTACTGTAAATTCGGATACATGACAGTATGCATATCAGTCTTACAAACTGGGAAAGTTTTTAAGGTCCAGAGAAGGAGTACATGTACCCGTACATGTACCGGGTTAGCTATATGTCGACAACAACTTTTTTGGTACGCATACCAATATGCATATCTTAAAAAATATATGAACTCGTGAACCAGGAACAATACGCAAACCATTACGCGTACTAAAAAAGAACTGTCGGTTTTGGAACTGATGTGGTATCCACACCGGTACACATACCGGAAAAGTTATGTATGTTCCATAATTTTAGTTTGTCTTAAGGGTACACATACTGTTAGAGCATAGCTCGGTTGAACCCACCAAGCGTTGGTATGTCAAGTTTGGTTGTCATATTTTAGTGAGTCAAAACTCATTTTAAGAGTCGCTTGATTATGTACTAGAGTCAACTTCGTATAGGTTAGCTTGAAAGTATTAGGATATGAGACATTACAAGTATTGCGAAGACTTGAAGAGGTGAAGAAGTAAGAAGCTACAACGACAACATCATCCTTCCACTTGAGGTTAATGATATTTGACTAAAACTGTTTCATTCCCTAACATATCTTTCAAGTGGTGCATATTGAAAACAAAACTGCGAAGCATGAGCACTCTAGATAGACATGGTATTAAGGAATACAATATGAATTTTATTGCTTAACCATTAAACTTTGTAGATAAGACATCGACATAATCGTTTAAATGCTATTGTGATTATGTGTGGGTATGAGGTGAGGATTTCATCCTAGGACACAATGTTTTACATGTGTTTTAAGGAAGTAAGTTCATAAACTTGTTTATGAATCGAAAAGGAAATCGCCAGGCTTTATTGGGATTGTTATTCATTGCATATCTTGTGAACAACCAATATGTGTGATTTAGTATAACCGCTCATGACTTGTTTGTGTTCTTGGTAAAACTATTCACAAAGGCCTGATTTATGTATTGGTATAACTTTTATTAGTGAAACCGATCTTACGTAATCACCTGAGATGGTATGATCAAGTTTGTGATTTGTGTATGAACGAATCTGGGTAAAGAGGAACCGATCTTAGTAAGAGGTGCAACACATCACAAAGGGGAATCGATCCTTGTACGAGGTGCATCAAGTTTGTAGCAGAAAGGGGAACCGATCCTATGGACATGTGCAACACGTGTTTAGGAAAAGGGGAACCGATCCTATGGACATGTGCAACACATATAAGTTAGATACCATATATATATGTGGGGAACCGATCCTAGTACCTAGTCAACCGAAGTTTGGAAAGCTAGTGTGACTATGCACAGTACTCACATGGAGGTAGAACTGAAACTTGTTTTGGTAGAACCGTTAAACCCATGATTTGTGATTGAGTGTTCTTGATCAATCACATAGTTCTTAAAAGTCAGATGAACCAATTCTAAACTTTTTTGGAAGTGTGACAAATCGGTTTCAAGGTTGTAAGTATGAAAGAGGACTTACAAAGTAAGGATGTCGACATACTTTGAACACGTACAGTAATGTTTATCTTTTATTGTTCAAAGTTATTCCTTAATAGCTAAAGGAAGAAAATCCCAGGATCGAAATATAAATAAGTTAAGAATATTTTATTTAAGGTTGTTAATTTTATTTTAGGAAAATAATGATTAGTAATGTGCATTTACTAGTTAAAGATTTTCCAAAGAGATTTTCGATCAATATTTTGGACAGAGCATTTCCAGGAATTATGGAAACCGAATTTGGAATATATTGCATATCTTGAAAATATTTTCGGTTTTGGGAATTCCTTGGTGTCCAAACTTCCTTGTCTATAAATACTTGAAGTTTGCATTTCTAGCAAACTAATCCTTCGTGACATCAAAATTCCTCGGTTGTGTTGTTACTGGTGTAGCAGCCTATTCGGAGAGGAGATTAACCTAATTAGGCGAAATCTCTTACGTCCGTTCAGTTTAAAGTCTTCTTTGGGATTGAGAAGCTCTATGAGTACCGTTGGTGGGAAACTAGATAATTGCGGTTTATCTTGTGTTTTCGATTGATTTGATTGACTAACGGTGGTTGAAATTTGATTTCACCTAGTTTGTTTATGCTTGAGAATCTTCTCTTCTGATATAAGATTCACTCAAACTAGATCAAAGTTTCGACAAGGATCTTTAGAATGTTTTTAGTTCTAAAGACGATCTTGTGATAATCCATTGTTAACAGACTTCGTTATGTGCGTGATTGATCACAAGAGATTCAAGTTGTTGTGTGCAAGTGTTTATTGAAGATCTAAGAAGATTTGAAGACAAAGAAGATATTGAAGATTTCTGATTTGGGGTTCATAATTTTTGGTGTGCACAATACTTGTTTCGGTATAAGAGGATCCAACTATAATCGGTTTATCCTTGTGGTAGATTGGATCGATTATTTGTGTAGATCGGCATCAATACAATTCTTTGTGATTAAAAGTATTGATTGCAAAATCTTAACAATTACCTTTGGTAGTTGAACATAAGATAGATCTAAGAACCTGACGAAGGAGTTTATTTGAGATAAACATAAGAGCCTTTGTCGAACTCACATCACTTGGTTGAAGAGAGTTGATACCAAACAGATTTGTTGTTCTTTTACTGTTTGGAATACGAACCAAAGGAATTGTTCCAAGTACGTGACTTATTCATAAGTTGGAGGCGTGGGAATACAGACGGAACTAGGTGAACTATAGGTTTAGTTGCTTGGTCTCAACTATACGAAGTTGGTTTAATTTTGTGTAGCGGCTTAATCCTGAGAGTATTCAATTCTGGACAAGGTCCCGGGGTTTTTCTGCATTTGCGGTTTCCTCGTTAACAAAATCTTGTTGTGTCATTTACTTTTATTTTCCGCATTATAATTGTTTTATTATAATTAAAGAAAATTACACAAACGTTAATTCCTATTTACTTGATAAGCAATCCTATTGTGTTTAATAGAAATCATCAAAGTTCTCTTCGTCTCAGACTTTGTTGATTCCACAAGTTTAATACTTGTGAGGTGAATAATAATCTATGCTGCTCTTCGGGAAGCATAAGTCCGGATTTTGAGGTTAGCTATACTTTGTCTATTGCTATCAATTTCCAGTCTCAGCTTGATCTACGATCAAAAAGGAAATCACACATATAGGCTTATCTGTGGGAGGCAGATTGGTTTAAAGTCTTCAATTGAGTTGAAGCAACTCTTAGGTTGTAAAGGACGTCAGCTAAGAGAATCAATTGCGCGTGGGGATTCAAGAGGCGTAAGGAGCACGACTGTAACTGAATTGTTGTGAGGGTTTAATTCGGTCTCAACTACATTCCAGGAAGAAGTTAATTGGTAGTATGCTAGTGTCTGTAGCGGCTTAATACGATTTGTTGTTCAATATGGACTAGGTCCCGGGGTTATTCTGCATTCGCGGTTTCCTCGTTAAGAAAACTTCTGGTGTCTATGTTATTTCTTTTTTCGCATTATATTGTTTATCTTTATAATTGAAATATCACAGGTTGTACGTTAATCAATCAAAGTAGATACATCCATCCTTGTTAGTTGGATACGACTTGATTGATACTGGGAAATTGATCTTTTGAATCACCAAGTACTCTCACACGCAAATTAGGTTCACGGACTTGTATGTATAAACTTTCTGATTGTGAGAGAAAGAGATATAACTCTAAATATTATTCCTTGATTGAGATTCATTAAGTTGAACTCTCTGAATTATATTTAAGTTTACCCATACAGGTTTCCTAAGAAAAAGTTGGTGGTGTGTTTTGGTACCCCCGCGTTTTCAGATACCAAACTTTGGCATTTTCCCTTGAATGTTATGTATATGATGTTATATGTATGCATGTTATTTACGGTTACATGTGATTAATAATTATATTTAAGGTAACTAATTATGTAAGAACCCTATAAGAGGGAATTATGTATATTATCTTGATTATGGAATGAATATGTTTGTTAAAGAGATTCTCTCGTAGAGTTTGATTGCACTCTAACATGATTA
The DNA here is from genome assembly GCF_003573695.1 of Papaver somniferum. Classification (NCBI taxonomy): domain Eukaryota; kingdom Viridiplantae; phylum Streptophyta; class Magnoliopsida; order Ranunculales; family Papaveraceae; genus Papaver; species Papaver somniferum. Next base: position 80,440,554 of record NC_039362.1, read on the forward strand.
CCGGAGGTTTTCGGTGTTTCCTTCGAAGAAAACTCATAGGTTACGTAATTATGTAACAATTGGTATCTAGAGCCAAATTAGTGCAAGATCTTCTTATTTGCTCGGTCAAGAAAAAAAAATTTGTTCCAGATTTTTTCTATTTTATATATTTTGAGTTTGAAGATTTTGGAAAATATATTTTGGTTTTGTCAAGAATTAATACAAATTGAAACACTGTCGTTTCTTTTATATATTCGGTCAAAACAAAAACAAAAGATACATCCATGCTAGATTTTCTCCTGGTTTCAAAATATTTATTTTCCTAAATTTGATTTTCAATTACTGGAACTATAAGGTTTCACTAGATTAGTTTGATTTTATAAAAGGGAAGAAACATGGTGTGTCAGCAGGATTGTATGGGTTGTACTCTTCCTGAATTTTTAAAACTCTGCATCAAAATCAACATTATGATTAGATAATCATGTAAGCGCATATAACTATCTTAGCTTGTTATTTAGAGATTCTCGTGGATCTTGTTCTTGTTTATTGCTTAGGAATCATTTTGGAAAACATTTACAAAGAGCACACAATAAGTTGATACCCACGTCGAGTCATTTTGGACTCACAAAATGATATGGTACTACCTCAAGTTCGAATAATTTGACTCTTTTAAAAGGTATTTAAAGATAATTTTGACAACCACTTTATTTTATAGTCAAGACAACATCACACAAGTATATTACGCAATCTCTTGGCATGTATTTATCTCTATGGAGGAATGGATCAACATGAATAGGGGATGCACATATTATCTTCTTTTATGTTAAATTCAGCTATAATCGACAAAAAACATTGTCATAAGATACCAGAGCCCCACCAAATCACTCAAAGAAACACCAAAATGAGAATGGAGTGATTTATGTGATAGTTAAGTTACAAATAAATCACATTTTGAATACGCCTTTTTTGTGCATATTCCTTATCTCTTAATGAACACATGATGTGATGATGCATTTTTCAACATTATTAGGTTATGTTAAGGTGAGCAATATTCGGCTCACCATTAGATAATTGCATGGATTTATCAATCTCTTGAGTTTTTAAAAGCTTGGATCTTGTTCTTCTCAACCCTTTAGAAATTCTCTTTTGTTTAGGTTTATTATTCAAATCTGAAGAAGAATAAGGTTTAACCTTATTAACCTTGGATTAATTTAACTCTTGGAACAGTTGAAGCACATTTGTGAGTCTAACAACTCATATTTCTAGTTTGTTGAAAAATCTCACTTTCTTTTTGTATTTGAAACAATGTTTCAAATCATTTCCTTTTAAGGTACAAAACTGCAAATATGAATTAGATGTGTTAGCTTTAATTCAAAAATTATGTCATTAATTTATGCAAGCAAAGACACTTATGATGATCATGAAATATCAAAAACAGAGTTTGCATAAATGATTGATGTGTCAATCATATCAACCAGATAATTGGATGATGGATCATCAAAACTATTATCAAGATTGTAGTTTGTATTACTACATTCATCAAAATTGAAAATCTTTGCCACAAGAGAAACAATAACAATTTCTCCCTCTTCTGAATCACAACAATTAGGTGCTCCATCAAAAGTTGCTGCGAGGGCCTTACTGTCAGTGTATTTTCATAGATTATGACATTCATTGGATAGGTGACCAAAACTTTTGCACTTATAGCACTGAGGCATATCTTCATCATCGCTATCTTGAGTGTTCTTGTTTTTAGGTGGGACACGATTGTGAAGATGATTGGATGAAGATGGATGTTCTTTAGAGAATCGTTTATTTTTCTTCCTCGGAAGATCTCTGAATTGTCGTGTGATTAGAGAAAAATAGGTGTCAAAAATCTCCTTCAGAATCTTCGTTGTCTCCTCATGACATTTCTCTGGCACACAAAGACTTTTTACCCTTTTCATGATTACTAGTGTTTTTCACGACTTTAAAGGCAATGCCTTTTATGTCTTAATGTGATGTTCATGATCAAACAGATCATCCCAGTTATGATCCAACACCAACGGATCACTGGAATGATATGGCAAAGTACTATCATGAAGAATGAGTTTTCTTTTGGATAATTACCGAATCGAGCATGACGAATGACACATGGAATAGTTTCAATGGATTTCTTATTGTCTATTAATAAATAGACAAAGTCATGCTGCCCAAGGCCAAGTATATGCAAAAGAAGCAGAAATCTGTAAATGTCAAAAACTCGGAGAATGTGGTAGAGATAATGGTAAGATGTGTCGTTTTCTTGATGATTTTAAGGTTGCTGCACAATACAAAAGTATATAACTTATTTTCTATTTTAAATGAAAATAAGTTAATGCAGGTAAAAAACTTTAAAAAAATGAGGTGTCAAATTGACTCTGGTGAGCCGATGACGTTAGAAGAAAAAGTATCCCTTTATAACCATTGAGAGTCAAAACTATCAACCAATGATCACGATGCAAGCCAGAAGAAGGTGATCAAGAGGACTCGATAAAAAGGCGAAATAACGAGTGAAGACGCTAGTACAAGGGATGAAGATATTGAATACGATGTAGATGTTAGTCGCTGAGTTCGTGGTCGTTGAAGTATTTTAAGAATTTCACTAAGCTGTCATCGCGAATGAGTTTTTATTTGAACTTGATAAAAGACTTTGACAGTTACGTTTTCTAATTTTTGTTTATGGATTTTTGGTACCTTAGGTTTGTAATAGACTTCACTAATGAACAACTTTACTTATGGGTTGTAATAGATTTTAATATTTATGTAGTTATCGAACAAGTGATTGTGTCAATGATGCTTTTTTATTATCTTGAAGTCTAAGAAGTGCAAGGCTTGGCTAGGAATATAGTCTGCTTGGATACCAGAAGTAAAAGTGCTTTTGCTTTTCCAGAAGTAGAACTCGGTTTTGGAAGTCATAAGCAAAAACATTCTGCTTCACAAAAGTTAACTTTTTTCTTCTATAAATCGTCTTAAAATAATATCTCCACACTGATTTCTTGTGTTTTGATTTCTAAAAGTCGAAAAGCTACTTGTAAGTGTTCATCCAAACACCTTATATGAATCTAGGACTTTTCAACAGGATTCCAAATTTCGAGGGATTTATAGTTCCAGGGGATTACAAATACTGGAATTCATACAAATTCTTAGTTTGTTTGGTAACTAAGTGAAAATTCCTAGGATTCCTAGATTTTCCTTATTTTAAATCCCATATACTATTTGGAAGAGAGTTTAGTTGGAATATATGACTTTTGGGTTAAAAAGAAATGAGTCCACAGATCCTTCGTAAGTTTTCCAACAAATCTTAGGGAGAGGTGGAACTCAAAATGAAGGATTTAGTGGAATTATAAATCCCGAAGGAAACATAAATCTTTGAAATTTGGACAAAAATACCAAGAAAATCGTGATTCCACCAAATCCTCGGGACCCATGAATCCCACCTATACAGGAATCTTGGACTTTTCAACAGGGAAAAATCCCCATGGATTTGTAATGTAGAAATTGACGTTTAGTCCCAAAGTTTGTGGGCTTTGGACGATTTAGTCCTGTCCTGTCAAGCCTGGTACAAGAAGGTCCAAACTTATCAAATATGAGACGGGTTAATCCTGATATGAACGATTTAGTCCAAAGCATAATTTTTTCATGACAAAAATGCCCCATAAGCCAAGTTATTACTCTCATAATCCAGTTCCCATTTTCATTCAACTGAAACAGCTTTTTGAGTAATCTCGACGTCTCAACGAAAATTCAATCACCAAATATGATATGGTAATTGAAGAAACACTCGATTCAGCTTGATAAACCTAAACCTTCCATCATCGATTCATTCTTTTCGAAGATTAACTCGAAATTTATATGAGAAGTTAAGGAGATTCAAGTACAGCAAATTACTTTGGCGATTTCATCATCGATAGCGATTTGAAGATAAGTTGAGTCTTTTCTTATAATTTGATTTGATTTCCATTGTCAAAAATGTCGATTTAAAATTTGATTTTAGGATTTTTAACGGTTTTTGAAACCTAATTTCTTTGATTTGGTTTCGATTTTTTTATTTGAATAATGGTTAAATAAGAGTTTAGATCTATAATCACGTCATCTAAATCTTCCTACTCTAAAACTTTCTCCGCTGCTGAACCTGTTTCTCAAAAATGGAAACCATTTGAATGTCGTTTTCCGTCTTAGATCTAAACAGGTGCTCACAAATCATACCTAATCTTATTGCTTGTATTTTAGTTTTGCATTTGAGCTATTGGTCATTTTAAGATTCATTTATCATCTTATTAGTCTATTTCTTCTATTTTTTTTGGTGTTCTGCATTCAGTGATTATTGATGGGCAATCGTAATTTTGTTTATGTATTATTCCCCATTTAAGGTTTATGTGTCTGTTGCTTGAAAGCCTTGTTGCTTTTGGTGGGAAAAATGCTCATGTCTCTGAATGTTACTTATTTCTTGAATACTTGTCACTTAATGCATAATTTTATGGTGTGTTTAACAATGTTGATATTTCTTAGGACTTAACTTGCTCGGGGTGGACCTTCTTATGATGCTTTTACTAGTGATGATGTTTGTCTAGTGATCATTTAAATTGCACTTTGATTTCTGAATTTTCTTTTTCTGCTTCAGGATATTTATGGCAGCCAATCTTTAGTAGAAATGATAAATTGGTAAGGATATTTACATTAGTTTTCTTTCTTTTGGTTTAATAAGAATGTTTAAGAAGTCCAATAATATATACTGAACCGACGCAACCTTTCTACCTGAATTATGGGACGCCAAATTAATTTTTGTATCTAGATCCGAGCAGTGATAAGTATATCGTCCTTACTGGTGACTGAGAGTTAATAAATCATCTGAAACTGATGAAATACTTCACTCTGACGACATTTGTATAGCCAAGACCCTTATGTTATTAATACTTCGATAAAACCTAACAAAACTGACTGTGTATGTTGGTTGACTAAACAAGATGGATTTTCATTTTCTTTTTATAAAAGAAGTGTAGCTTGTCGTAATCTCAAGGATAGCTTTTCTCACTATTATCATTTCTCACAATTGCTAACTGAACGACACCTTTGTCCATTAGTTGCATTTGATATCTGGATTTTTGTTTTCTATTTTTTCTTACTCCTGGCATTGTCCTTAGAAACTATATATGAGTACCGAATGACAGTGTGTTCTGTCTCTATGAACAACTAAAAATCGGGAGGAAAATTAAAAAAATCAGAGAACTATTATATTCCATAATATTCAATAATATGTGGGGTTTTCTCAAACTTGGTTTAAGTTTAGGGGTAATTCAAGTAAGGTGTATGCCCTCCTACTGGAGGCATCAATATGGGGATTGTTTGAATCTGGTGAGTCATTGATGTATGCTTATGGCTGAGTGAAACTAGATACTGCAGTGGGGGTATTGGATGTTGTATGTTATACTTTTTTTTTTTTTGCTTAGGACAAGTAGACAGATAGGCAAGGCATACCTAATCGTAGGTCCCTAGCTGATTCATGCCCTCCCTTCATATCGTATGATTTTCGTTCCTCTAGGGAGCTATACAGTGAGGAAGATAATCTTCACTTTCTTAATTTGGTGTGATCTATAGCAGTAGGGCGGCTTAATGTGTACATAAATGTACACATGTAGATTCTTAATGTGTACATAACTGTACACATATTGACTATGTTTCTGTTAGTATTGTGTATAGGAAAGTTGGTTGGGAGCCACGTCAAGGTGAGAGCCACTTGGATGTTATGCTAAGAGGAAAGAATTTTACTGCTCTCCTTTTTTTGACATGATTTTCTGATTAAAAAAAACAGTTCAATGTTTTCATGCATTTTAAGACAATAGAAACACAACTCTTCTCCTTATCGGTCTAAGAAAGGTTAGTGAAACAAAAGATTCGCTTTACTTTTTCTCTTTGTGTTCCTCTTGTCAAGCACATAACTAATTTGTTGTTACCAAATATTTTTTAGGCTGCATAAGTTGCAGTTGGACAGACCGTTACTGCATCATTTGTACACCTGCTATTATTAACGTGTACATAAATGTACACCTGTTATTGTTAACGTGTACATAAATGTACACTTGTTGATTTTAATGTGTACATAGTTGAACCACATGCTGAATTTTTGAAACTTCTAGGTTTGAAAGATATTAATCTATCTGCTTCTCGATTTTAATGTACACTTGTTGATTTTAATGTGTATATAGTTGCCAATCGCTGAAGATGCAGACTCTATGATCGTCTTTAGTATGACAGAGGCATGGTAGCGGAGCTGAGCTAGCAAATACAGTGGATTTTGTTGCCACTAATATAATGCATGGAAAAAGACCGGGGTATATATATCATTTTTTTCATCTTACTGTATTTATACAATTGGTGTTCATGTAAATTACCTAGTTGTTAGCGAAACTATAGCATTCTTGTTTAACTAGGCCATGCAAGTTAAAGAATGACATATGTTTTTGCATTTTAAGTGTGTTTGAGCATAATTACTAAGTGCATGAGGTTGACATCAATGAAAACCCCACTTTTTGTTATTACGAATATTGGATTTAACTAGCTCTCAATGAAGTTGCCATGGTTGCGGTGTCTATGAACCTTTCCATTTTTACAATGTCTCCATGTAGTCGCAAATTTCGGATAAATTATATTATCGTTCATTTAGCACCTCGGGCGGCAGATGAGATTTTATATAGGTCACTATTTGTGGACTTGTTAAATTTTTCCTTCTGGCTATGGATATTTTTTTTATTAGTTGTTACTGAGTATAGGCTCCCATGAAACTAGGGTGTACAAACTAGTGCACATGTAAATAACAAAGGTGTACATAATTGTACACATGTTAGTTTTTAATGTGTACATAATTGTACACATGTTATATGTGTTTCTCTCTGTCTATATGTGCTTGTTCTGTTTTACATGTACTAAGTTTTTGTCTGATTGTAGCTGTATTACATGATATTCAAAAATGAGGATATTATATCCTTATTGTGAATGTGAATTACATGATATTCAAAAATGAAAATATTATATCCCTGAGGTCCACATCTTCGTGAACTACCATGTCTTGTTAGAGTAGCTTAGAGTTTAGTTTCTTCAAAATTTTAGGAGACAACACGAATTCTTTCAATTGTGTTAAATTTCGAGGTAATTTTCGCTCCGCACCCTTTTAATCTCCATATGCTTATGTACTAGTACTTTATTAGTTTCGTAAAGTCTTTCTTGCAGTGCATCTTGTTATATCTGGTACTGATTTAACTGCATTTTCTTCATGCACTCTCTAGCATCCACTGTTTTATATTCATATCGTTTTAGACAATATTTTTGATGTAGAACATACAAGTTCCTTTAGGTTATTTTTGTTCCTTGGAAATGTGCACAACTGTTGCCCGCAGATTTTTTGCTAAATTCACTATGACAGTATGTTGATATGTATAACATTTTTTTTCTGAATATGGTAACAGGGACGCACTGCTAGAGCAAGCACTCGCAATGTCACTAAACGACCATCAGTCTATTCCATCTGGTGGATTATTATTGGAAGACACTGATGAATTTTTGTACACCAATGTAAACTAAGTTTTTTTAAAAATGAGAATTATATAGTCATATGGGTACTTTTTTGTAGCTCTCGGAAAGATCTTTCCAAATATATAAAGTTTGCAATTTTGGAAAACGGTTCGAAAGATAAATTGTTTTTAAAATCTTTTATATTATTTAAAATTGCTGACATCACCGTGAGTCATTTTGGACTAAACTATAAATATTTGGACTAAACCGTAAATCCAGAAGATTATTGGTGTACTTTCCTTAAAAAATGACTAACTTGTACCTAGTTGAATGGGTCATGACTAACTAGTATATTTAGATGGGATTTTGGACTAAACCGTATATTTTCCTATTTTTATAACAGCGGGGCATTAGGCAAAGCTGCCAACAGTCACCATACCCATTTATTATGTTCACGCAGGGGGCTATAGAATATGGAGAACGAAAGTCTCCATAACCGCTACAAAGTTAATCGGTGGTGCCTAGTACGTTCCCTGACCTGTTAGTACTTGGGAACATAAACAGTAATACTCTCACTGCTAACAAGGAAATTATGGTCTGGGCAGGCATTCAATCTATCCAAGTCATCATCCGTGATGTTTTGCCAAAGTTACTCAATTAGAAATTGCTGCTGCCATGGGAGTGCATATAATGGGGAACCACGAAAAGTATTTTGGGATTCAAATATTACAACCGGTGCAAGTCGTATGACTAGTTGGTGAAAGCTAAGCTAACAGGGCGGAAGCGTCACATATTTTCTCACGGAGGTGTAACACAGCTTATCCAATCTGATTTGGGCTTTATTCCTGTTTATTTCATGGCAACCGCTATTATACCTAAAACAAGTAATCAAGCGTACAAGCCAGCTTCACTTCATCAACTAGGTGGGAGTGGTAAACAAAGAGAGTAAAACAAATGAGGGCCTTGGCATTCACTCTCTTGATAATCCCTCGATTGAACCAACTTGTTGCTTTTGTGTAAGATCACCTTTTTTCTATACCGTCAATGGTTATACACTACTAAAGATCTGATTGTTGACTATCTAGGAATGACACTTTTTGCTACGGTGACAGCTTACTATGGAAAATTAATAAGTGAAAAAATTCGATCCAATCAAAAGGATGAGCTGAGTGAAACGAGCTACTACAGTAAATGGTCTTCTCTACCAAATAATGATGTCCTCGGCATCAGTTGTAGCTAGGTTGATATAATTAATTAAAGGAGTAATGTTGGCAGAATCTGTTGTTAGGTTGATTATTCTTGCAGGTGGATCATGTTTGCTAAATCTAGCAGAAGCACAAGGAGTAATATTGGAATGCCAAGTAATAACCCAAGGTGGATTATCTAAAACCTTAATAAAGAGGTATTGGCAGTCCCATCGAGGATCGTTGTTTACTCTCAAGAAATTTCATGTTGCTAGTTCACTCATATCAAACAAAAGTGGCTCAAGCTCTTTTCCAACATGCTTTATATATGCAACCAACTCAGTACTGTACCTGGTGGAACTCGTCAAATCCTCCTCCTTGTAAGTTTTTCTTTACATAAAAAACTTCTCCTGTTTGTTTCAAGAAAACAACAAAGTAAAAACTAATCGAAGAAATCGATTCAAATAACAGAATTAAGAAGAGAGGTTGGCAACACCAAAGTATTAGTAAGTATAACTAATTAAATAAGCCATCCTAATAGTCTTTCATCAACAGAAAATCAAATAAAATCCAAACTGCCACGTTTTTTTTTAAACCGAATTCATTCTTCAACAGGTCGTCTTAACTGTCTCCTTTTGTCTTTGAACTGATCGATTGTCATCGACACTGCATCAACTCCACCAGGTCTTATTACTAGATAAACCATACAATGTGCCCATGTAAACTCACCAACAGGAAAACCATACAATCATTAACTTTACGTGGTTCTTCAACATTTTTTGCTCTTGGTAATCCCGCTTTCATTTGCTGTGGTAAAAAAAACAGTGACGCACAGATACATCGCAAACAACACTACCAAGTCCTTAGCATTCCTCTCAATCTCGATATCCAACTTTGGTTTTAACTTCATTATACGCAAGATTTCGTTCTCGACATCTAGTTTCCCCAACATAGATTTTTCCTTCTTTTTCAATCGGTTTATTAGTGAACCGAATCTCTGCCCAGCTCTAGTTTTGGTACATTCTCCTTCAAAAGGTTCTGATCCCACCATTTGTAATTCAAAAATGAAGAACAAATCTTCTGGCATACTCTCTACTTCCACAAACTTTTTCTCCTCGGCGGTATTGAAAACAAAGACATTTTTTCCTGAATGATCATGGCGGAACTGGTTCACAATCTTTAAGATTGATTCTGGACTCTTGAACCACAGATCTCTCTTCTTCTCCTGTTTCTTTTCTGAGTTTTCCTCCTCCTTCTTTTCATCTTTCTTGTTAACAAATACATCTACTACAGACCAAAAAGGGCTCTCCTTTTGTTTCTCTAACTGAAATTCTGTGAACCATACTTTGTCACGTCTCTTTTTACGCACTTCTCCATCCTTTTCAAAGTTCTTGTTCACAAACTCGATGATTGCATTAAAACCTGATCTACGAAAATAGACAAATGGGAATAAGAAAAGAGAATCATAGCACATGATACTGATACAAAAATGCTGGTGTACAAACCAGTACACTGGTACAGATAGTGAGTAAAAAAACAGACAAAACATACAAAAATGCTGGTGTACAAACCAGTACACTGGTACAGATAGTGAGTACAAACCAGTACACTGATACAGATAGTGAGTACACTAGGAAAGATATGAGTGAGAAACACATAACATGCCATGAATCACATTTAACATGCTATTAACCATAGTATCACTAACACTTAGATTTGGGTACTGTTTAACATTCCATTAACCATAACATCACATTTAACATGCCATGAAGCACTGCAACAACATGGAGGTGTACCAGTATTTACACACTAACAACAATTCTTACAAAAATCGCTAAAAAACAGACAGAACATGAAATGAAGCACTGCAACAGCATGATGGTGTACCAGTATTTACATACAAACAACAATTCTTACAAAAATTGGTCTAAAACACACAAAACATGAAATGAAGCACTGCAACAGCATGGTGGTGTACCAGTATTTACACACAAACAACAATTCTTACAAAAATTGGTCTGAAACACACAGAACTGGACATGAAACAGTACAACAGCATGGCGGTGTAAAAATCTGTATACACCAACAACAAAACTCATAAAATTGCTCAAAAATATGCAGAACTGGACATGAAACTCTGCAACAACATGGCGGTGTACATATCTGTACACATATACAAAAAATATCATAAAAATTACTCAAAAACAGACAGAACTGGACTTGAATTGTTACCCTTTTTTTTTTCTGTTAACAGTTGTTGAAGCCTTTGAAGTCTTTGATTTCTTCTTATCTGGTGATGTTTCTGGTACTGAAATTGATTTTGAAGGCTTTATTCTCTTTGATTTCTTCTTAACTGGTGATGTTCTTGAAGTTTCTGCTACTGATTTTGATGTTGAAACTTCTAATCCTCTCTTAGATCTAGTTTTTGGATCTGTTGATTTTCGAATTTCTTCTGCAATTGGGGATGAAATTTCTTTTGAATCCTTCAATGCTTACTTCGATCTCGTTGTTGGTGAAGTTAATTTCTGGATTTCTGCTGCTTCAACTGTTGGATTTTCTTCTTTTGTTTCTTCTTCTGTTGATGTTGAAAATTCAACTGTTGGTGTGTTTGTCTTGAAACTACTTTGTTGCCTTTCGCCATTATTTTTCAGATTGTTTAACATTCTAGTTGTTTTGATTAGGGTTTTAGTCTGTAATTTTTCTAGGGTTTGGACGCAAAATTTCTTCTGAATTTTTTTTTCTTCTGAAGTTTCTGATAAAGCAAAATTGGTGCAGTTAAAGATTTGTCTGTTACGCCGGTTTTAATCAGTTTTTAATGAATGCTAACGTGTCGCACCCACGTTGATTGTTTCAGTTAGAAAACTGAATCATTTCATTGCTCGTGTTCTTTAATAAAAGCGTGCGAGGGGTAGCATAGACTTTATACAATTCTTGGATTAAATTGTACCTAGTCAACTAGGTCTGGACTAATCTGTTTCTTTTGGGGCGGTTTTGGACTGAACCGTTTTTTTCCCATAATAATAATTAGAAATTGACGTTTAGTCCCAAAGTTTGTGGGCTTTGGACGCTTTAGTCCTGTCCTGTCAAGCCTGGTACAAGAAGGTCCAAAATTATCAAATCTGAGACGGGTTAATCCTGATATGAACGATTTAGTCCAAAGCATAATTTTTTCATGACAAAAATGCCCCATAAGCCAAGTTATTACTCTCATAATCCAGTTCCCATTTTCATTCAACGGAAACAGCTTTCTGAGTAATCTCGACGTCTCAACGAAAATTCAATCACCAAATATGATATGGTAATCGAAGAAACACTCGATTCATCTTGATAAACCTAAACCTTCCATCATCGATTCATTCTTTTCGAAGATTAACTCGAAATTTATATGAAAAGTTAAGGAGATTCAAGTACAGCAAATTACTTTGACTATTTCATCATCGATAGCGATTTGAAGATAAGTTGAATCTGTTCTTATAATTTGATTTGATTTCCATTGTTAAAAATGTCGATTTAAAATTTTATTTTAGGATTATTAATGGTTTTTGAAACCTAATTTCTTTGATTTGGTTTCGATTTTTTTATTTGACTAATGATTAAATAAGAGTTTAGATCTATAATCACGTCATCTAACTCTTCCTACTCTAAAACTTTCTCCGCTGCTGAACCTGTTTCCCAAAATGGAAACCATTTGAATGTCGTTTTCCGTCTTAGATCTAAACAGGTGGTCACAAATCATACCTAATCTTATTGCTTGTATTTTAGTTTTGCATTTGAGATATTGGTCATTTTAAGATTCATTTATCATCTTATTAGTCTATTTCTTCTATTTTTTTTGGTGTTCTGCATTCAATGATTATTGATGGGCAATCGTAATTTTGTTTGTGTATTATTCCCCATTTAAGGTTTATGTGTCTGTTGCTTGAAAGCCTTGTTGCTTTTGGTGGGAAAAATGCTCATGTCTCTGAATGTTACTTATTTCTTGAATACTTGTCACTTAATGCATAATGTTATGGTGTGCTTAACAGTGTTGATATTTCTTAGGACTTAACTTGCTCGGGGTGGACCTTCTTATGATGCTTTTACTAGTGATGATGTTTGTCTAGTGATCATTTAAATTGCACTTTGATTTCTGAATTTTCTTTTTCTGCTTCAGGATATTTATGGCAGACAATCTTTAGTAGAAATGATACATTGGTAAGGATATTTACTTTAGTTTTCTTTCTTTTGGTTTAATAAGAATGTTTAAGAAGTCCAATAATATACTGAACCGACACAACCTTTCTACCTAAATTATGGGACGCCAAATTAATTTTTGTATCTAGATCCGAGCAGCGATAAGTATATTGTCCTTATTGGTGACTGAGAGTTAATAAATCATCTGAAACTGATGAAATACTTCACTCTGATGACATTTGTATAGCCAAGACCCTTATGTTATTAATACTTCGATAAAACCTAACAAAAATGATTGTGTATGTTGGTTGACTAAACAAGATGGATTTTCATTTTCTTTCTTTTTTTATAAAAGAAGTGTAGCTTGTCGTAATCTCAAGGATAGCTTTTCTCACTATTATCATTTCTCACAATTGCTAACTGAACGACACCTTTGTCCATTAGTTGCATTTGATATCTGGATTTTTATTTGCTAATTTTTCTTACTCCTGGAATTGTCCTTAGAAACTATATATGAGTACCGAATGACAGTGTGTTCTGTCTTTATGAACAACTAAAAATCGGGAAGAAAATTAAAAAAATAAGAGAACTATTATATTCCGCAATATTCAATAATATGTGGGGTTTTTTCAAAATTGGTTTAAGTTTAGGAGTAATTTAAGTAAGGTGTATGCCCTCCTACTGGAGGCATCAATATGGGGATTGTTTGAATCTGGTGAGTCATTGATGTATGCTTATGGCTGAGTGAAACTAGATATTGTAGTGGGGGTATTGGATGTTGTATGTTATACTCTTTTCTTTTGCTTAGGACAAGTAGACAAATAGGCAAGGCATACCTAATCGTAGGTCCCTAGCTGATTCATGCCTTCCCTTCATATCGTATGATTTTCGTTCCTCTAGGGAGCTATACAGTGAGAAAGATAATCTTCACTTTCTTAATTTGGTGTGATCTATAGCAGTAGGGAGGCTTAATGTGTACATAAATGTACACCTGTAGATTCTTAATGTGTACATAACTGTACACATATTGACTATGTTTCTGTTAGTATTGTGTATAAGAAAGTTGGTTGGGAGCCACGTCAAGGTGAGAGCCACTTGGATGTTATGCTAAGAGGAAAGAATTTTACTGTTCTCCTTTTTTTGACATGATTTTCTGATTAAAAAAAAAAAGTTCAATGTTTTCAAGCATTTTAAGACAATAAAAACACAACTCTTCTCCTTCTCGGTCTAAGAAAGGTTAGTGAAACAAAAGATTCGCTTTACTTTTTCTCTTTGTGTTCCTCTTGTCAAGCACATAACTAATTTGTTGTTACCAAATATTTTTTAGGCTGCATAAGTTGCAGTTGGACAGACCGTTACTGCATCATTTGTACACCTGCTATTATTAACGTGTACATAAATGTACACCTGTTATTGTTAACGTGTACATAAATGTACACTTGTTGATTTTAATGTGTACATAGTTGAACCACATGCTGAATTTTTGAAACTTCTAGGTTTGAAAGATATTAATCTATCTGCTTCTCGATTTTAATGTACACTTGTTGATTTTAATGTGTATATAGTTGCCAATCGCTGAAGATGCAGACTCTATGATCGTCTTTAGTATGACAGAGGCATGGTAGCGGAGCTGAGCTAGCAAATACAGTGGATTTTGTTGCCACTAATATAATGCATGGAAAAAGACCGGGGTATATATATCATTTTTTTCATCTTACTGTATTTATACAATTGGTGTTCATGTAAATTACCTAGTTGTTAGCGAAACTATAGCATTCTTGTTTAACTAGGCCATGCAAGTTAAAGAATGACACATGTTTTTGCATTTTAAGTGTGTTTGAGCACAATTACTAAGTGCATGAGGTTGACATCAATGAAAACCCCACTTTTTGTTATTACGAATATTGGATTTAACTAGCTCTCAATGAAGTTGCCATGGTTGCGGTGTCTGTGAACCTTTCCATTTTTACAATGTCTCCATGTAGTCGCAAATTTCGGTTAAATTATATTATCGTTCTTTTAGCACCTCGGGCGGCAGATGAGATTTTATATAGGTCACTCTATTTGTGGACTTGTTAAATTTTTCCTTCTGGCTATGGATATTTTTTTTATTAGTTGTTACTCAGTATAGGCTCCCATGAAACTAGGGTGTACAAACTAGTGCACATGTAAATAACAAAGGTGTACATAATTGTACACATGTTGGTTTTTAATGTGTACATAATTGTACACCTGTTGTATGTGTTTCTCTCTGTCTATATGTGATAGGCACATTTTTGTGTCTTATATAATCTCAATTGTATATATTATTAGTGCTCGATTTTATATTTATTATGGCTTTTTATGTCCCTGTAGGTATTTTTGGAGAAATAAGCTTTTGCGGCGAAATTGGCTAAAAAAGTGGTTTTTGCGCTCGTGGGAGAAAATTACTATACGGACTCTCACTTTGGATAAAGGGCATCCATTTTCAGGCAACTGCTAAAGGGAAACCACTGCTGGATAGGGGGAGGTTATCATCTCCTTTTGAAAAATCAAATTTGGCGGGAAACAATTCTACCACCCGTGTAATTGTCTGAATGTGATTTAAGCGATATTTACTCGGATTTTCTGGATCGGTTGGATTTGATTGGCTTGTTATGAGTTAATAGGGTCAGTAAGGATATCCAGTAGTGAAAAGAAGGCAAGTTTCACTGAATTTCCTAAAATAGAAGACGTGAAAGGGACACAGATATTCACGGGATTGTTTGGATATGTTAGGAAGAGATATACTCGGATATTTTCCGTAGTTTGATTGCTTCGGGGTACTGCTGTTGCAGACGGTGGTGAGTCTGAGGAGGGGCAATAAGATCTCGAGTCTGTGTGACAAAGTTTGGCAGTTGATTTTCACGACAACAAAACAGGGGACGTGAACATATTATCCGGTGTCGGGTTTGAAAGAAGGAAAGATACGTGAGAGGAAAGAAAGAAATATTCTATACAGATTTCATTCTATCTTTAGAGTTTGTAAAGAGCTAGAAACCGCATAAGAGAAGAACTAGAAAAGGAAAATTGCCGAGACTTTTGCCGAAAGAAACCAGAGTTTTCATCGAGATTTGATTGGCCTGTTGAGTATATATAGGGTGGTTAGAGTCCAATGCCAAAAGAAGAGAGTTTTGGGGGGTGAAGCAGAGGAGCCGTCGGAGCTGCAGGAGAAGTTGTAGAGTATCTTCTCTGCTGGTGAAGAAGAAGACGAGCTGAAGAACATAAGACCCAGTTGGACAGTCGCAAAAACCGTGATCTATACTTTCAAACTCAATAGATTTGTAACAATTTTTTCCAACAATTATTCTGAGTTCGCTACAGTTCTGTTAGGGTTCTCTGTAACAGTGGGTTCTGTAACAATTATAACTGTTACAAACACACTGCTTTATACCTCTTCTTCAATAAAACACCTTTTTGAGCTATGGATTATTATTTTGAGTGTGTTTTCACCATGAAGAGCTAAAACCCAACACTGGGGTGATGGAGGAAGCCATTTTCTACGTGTGTGGTAAATCTATTTAATTCCTTTATGACTTCTCACTATTTTAAATTGATTCATGATTTTTCTTAATTGATTGTGATTTTGTTTGATGGTGTATGCTTGGTCTTAGTATTTTTGATACGTCATGCTTGTGATTTACAGTCAATCTTTTATAAAATCTACCTTGGCAAAGAATAAAGAGTCAATATTTATTATGTTATGAGCTATAATTGTCTGGAATTGATAGTTGAACCACATGAATATGAGAATCGGTGGAATCTTGAGTCTCAGTACCTCTCGATATCGTGACAGTATTTTGTATATATTTTCTAGTATTAAGTCTAAAATCAATCTCTACAAGTCTTTGAACGAACTTTATTTACCACTTGAAAAACTACATCAATTTTTGGCGCCGCCGACGCGGATTTGTATTAGGTTTTAGGTTTTAGATTTATTTTATTTTATTTCTTTTAGAATTTTTGTTCTCCTTTACGCCTTTGGTATTTTTTGATTCTTTTCAGATTTCGAGCGAAGCTACAAGGAAAGAAAAAGTGCTATAAAAGGAAAGCATCGCCAAAGAAGGAAAGAAAAGAGGAATCCGAAAGGAGTGAAGAAGAAGATTTTGTATATAGTTATTTTGGTTTATTTTTAGAAACTGTAAATAGGGTTTTATTTTTTGTAATTTTTCTTTTTATTTTTGGACACTTTTTGGACTTTATTTTTGGACTGAGACATTATTATTTTTAAACCCTACGGAAGGGTTGGTTTAAATAAAAACTGTGTGCAGAGAAGGACGGTGATTACGATATCGCCTCGGCCCCTCGGGTTCGTACATGATATAGGAGTCGTGGCCCGAGTCGACTTCAGCGGTTCTTCGCCCGTCTGGTACGGGAGGTAAGTTTTTCGAAACACCCGCGAATCCCTTGTCAGCGGGTTTACTGTATTCCTTCGTTTGCATATATGCTGAGGACTTGAAAACGGCTGCTTTAATTTCCTAGTAAAGGGCAAGGACTGGCCATACAAGATAAGGGTTCGGATTTAATCACCGTTCTCTTCTTGCCCGCCTTAGGAAAACGAAACCAAACGCGAACCTAAGCCTAAAATTTTGACTAGAACGAGACCGATAGGGTAACGAGCTTAATAGGAAAGTCGTTCGAAAAATATTGGTTACTCTTTTGAGCATACTTCGAAGTTCATGATGGTTTCTGTGAGTTGAATGCGTGACTGCGCCGCCTTGTAACCGGTGAGGCCTTGGGTATCAAAGCTCCACTGAGCTTCCCTCGCCTCGATTCAACTTACTTTGACTCGGATTGATTCCAGAGGGGTTTGCTCAGATTGTAACGAGTTTTCTTTTCGAAAGAATAGAAGCTGGTCTAGAAACAATCTAAGTGGAACCATCATGCTTTTTGTTTGCTAGAAAATTAGGTTTGATTTGGTTGAGTCAGCCTTGTTTTGTGATTGCATAGAATCCCAAATATTCCGATAGTTCCATCAATGGAAACTTTGAAAGCTTTGTTGAACCCAACTAGGACTACTCGTCCTTTTTGTATCAGGTTAGCCGAAACTGAAGCAAATTATGAACTTAGGCCTGGGACCCTGCAGATGCTCCCAATCTTTTTAGGGAAAGAAAATGAAAACCCATACTTCCATGTTAGGGATTTTGAGGAAATTTGTAGTACCCTAAAGATTAGAGACCTTGATGATGATGCTTTGAAACTTAGGTTATTTCCTTTTTCCCTGAAAGATAAAGCCAAATCGTGGCTATATAGTTTGGCTTCCGGTTCAATAGAAACATATGAACAACTTACATCTTCCTTTTTGAACAAATTTTTCCCTAGGCACAAAACATCGTCTATTAGGATGCAAATCTGCACATTTTATCAACAAGAGGGAGAATCGTTATATAGGTATTTGGAAAGGTTCAATGACTTATTAGCCCAATGTCCTCATCATGGTTTAGAAAAGGTTAGGCTAGTTCAAATCCTTTATGAGGGTTTAGATTATTCGACAACAACCATGGTTGAGTCTCTATGCACTGGTGGTTTTGAAAACCAAACTGTTGATGCGGCGATGGAATTTTTGAATGAAATTGCCGAAAAGACCCAGCAATGGGAATATTGTAGGGAACCCAAGAGAACAATTCTTCTAGGTAGAGAAAACGTTAATAGGGTAGAAGGAGGCTATGAATAAGATGCCAAAATTGCTTCTATAGCAAAAAGGTTAGAAGCTTTAGAATTGAGTCACACTAGTGGTAGAGTAGAGCCTTTTTGGGAATGATAGAATAATAAAGAGCAAGCCAATGCTCTCTATAATAACACTAGGTTTGATAACCGTCAGAAGTTTGACCCATATTCAGAAACCTATAATCCTAGTTGGAGAAACCATCCGAACCTTTCATGGTCTAAGAACCAAGGTCAGTTTAGTAATTCTAATGGTCCCCCAGGTTTTGGCTATACTAAGAATACTTCAGGATCAACTCAGTTTCAGAATCATTCTGATAAGAAAATCTTAAGTCTAGAGGAAACTCTCACCTCGTTTATTCAAAATACTGAAAATATGCGTCAATTGCTTTCATAAAGCATAGAAGCTAGTAATAGGATAGGACAAGAACATAGTCAGGCCATTTATGAATTGAAAGACCAGGTTAGTCTGATCAACGAGTCTCTAAGAGAAAAAGGTAAGTTCCCTAGTCAACCGATACCCAACCCTAGAGGAGTTAATGAAGTAGGTGCAAAACCATTTAATCAAGTAAATTCTGTCACAACCCTTAGGAGTGGTAAAACGGTAGACAATAAGGTAGCCATGCCTAATAGTGGACATACTGTAGATCCACCTTCTAGTTCCCAAGATGAGCCCCAGAAGGAGCCACTAACTGAAGAAACAGATAAAATTTCTAGTGATGCCAATGTGGTTCCCGACAGGTCTCATTTTGTACCCAAAGCCCCATATCCACAGTTGTTAGCTCCAACAAAGAGAGAGTCGACTTTCAACGAAATACTAGAGATATTTAAGCAGGTAAACATTAACATCCCTTTATTAGAAGCAATTAGGCAAATGCCTGCTTATGCCAAGTTCCTTAAGGACCTTTGTACACGAAAGCGTAAGCTTAATGTCCATAAGAAAACCTTTTTAGCTGGTCAGGTAAGTTCAATCCTTTTGAACCAAACAGCCCCTAAGTATAAAGACCCTGGATGCCCCACCATATCTTGTGTGATCGGTAATTATTCAGTAGATAAGGCATTGCTTGACTTAGGATCTAGTGTGAACTTACTCCCTTATCATGTATACAACCAGCTAGGTCTTGGTAAGTTGAAACCGACTAAAATAACATTGCAATTAGATGATAGGTCTGTCAAAATACCTCGTGGTGTCATAGAGGATGTTCTGATTGAGGTTGATAAATTTATTTATCCAGTGGATTTCGTTGTTCTAGATACTCAGCCTGTTCAGGATCCTAGTGCTCAAATACCGGTGATTTTAGGTCGCCCATTTTTATCCACAGCTAACGCTGTCATCAACTGTAGGAACAGACTTATGAACATATCCTTTGGTAATATGACCACTGAACTAAATGTCTTTAATGTTAATAGACAAACTTCCGATGAATTAGAAGAAGTGAATATGATTAGCACTTTAGTTCAGGATCTAACTCAGGATAATTGGGACGACACTTTATTTGGTGATTCCTTAGATGAACTTAATGAGGAAATTCTCTTACGTCAGTTAGGTGACCAAACTTTTGAACTAGAAGAAGCTCTTGAGTACTTTAAAGACTCTACGGACCCTGAGATTCAAGCCATGGTGCTAGGCCTTACGGAGAGTAGTGTTGACCCTAAGTTTGGGGGTAATGAACTAGAAGAAGCTCTTGAGTATTTTAAAGACTCTGAGGATCCAGAAATTCAAGCAATAGTTAGAGGTTTGTCCGAGAATACTGACTACCCTAAGTTTGGGGGTAGTAATGGTCAATTATCCCCATTAGAAGTCCCTAACTTGGGATTCGATCCTAGTGTACCTGAGGTATTACTTGAGTCACTTCCGACTCTGCAACCGGATCCTCCTAATATTGTCCAGGAGGAAATTCTAAAGACTTGTTGTTCTAATGAGTCAATTTGTCAAGACACTCATATGAAGCCCAAATGGGCACAACAGAAAAACCCAGTTGTCTTGCAGGAAACCTTGGATGAGGATGTGCGATGTCTGTTCATTTTTCTGATTTGGTGCAGTTGTCTGATAATTGTGGCAATTTTATTTGCTTTTGTTGACCCACAGTTGTTTCGACTATTGATATATGATTTGAAAGGTAATTAGCCATTTTGTGGTATTTGACGTCTCGCTGAAGACTTTAAATTTAGCACTTTTTGGGAGGTAACCCAATCTCATGCAACATGGTAATATCTTTCCTTATCTCTTTTGATTCAAATGGTAACAGTTTCTCCTTGTTCATGCTTTTAATTTTATCTTTAGAACATTGAGGACAATGTTAGATTTAAGTTTGGGGGTATGGGAGAAACTTTTTAGTTGCAGTATGAATAAATAAACTCTAGAACCTAGAAATTTATGCCTATTGAGGATTGCACTAACTAATCTAAGTGGATGGAAGCATTTTGATCGTAGGAGTTGAGGAACCAATCTGATTAGATGTCAACATCTAAAGAGTCTATTCATAAAAGCACAGAGCTCAGGTGTTAGAAATAACATGATAGTTTCACCATATCTCGTTAAGTCCTTTTCACTTCTATTTTTATTTTGTTTTGTTTTTAAACTATGTTTCTCTAAGTGATTAGGTGGGGCCCACGATTCAAGTTGTTACCAATGCTAGGGTGAATTAGAGTGATTGAGATACCAAAAAAAAAAGTTGAAAAAAAAAGTTGAGACCAGACCATTTGACCAAAAGAAAATAAATTCAATAAAGTCGACCACTGGTACCCTTGTATATGCCAGTTGTGTTGACCTAGAGTTAGGTTATCGACCACTGGTTCCCTTGTATATGCCAGTGTGTTGATATTAGTCAGACTAGTATCTCAGTCCATTAGGATAGGTTCATTTTGGCGGAGGCCTTCAAACAGATATGGAAAACGCCGTTCACTTAGTAAACATCAAAACCATCTATGTTTTTCTATATCCATATCTTAATCTATCCATGTGATTGGTTTGACTCCGAATATTGATGTCCATAGTGAAACTATCTGAGTAGAGCTCTGTCACTTTATATGAATTTTAGTATGCTTGAGTGCAAACTCGTATACAAAAATTGGAATTTCGCATCAGGGTATTTCTTCCTGTAGTTAATAAGTATGCCAACCAAGGAGATTCTTTAGTGCCTTCCAAGGTTCTGCCTAGATAGCTAGGGTCTGGAGTGTAAAGGTTTTGTGGGTATATCTCTTGTAAGCCCTCCGGAGACAACACTCCGCCACTAGGGACACTTAGGGGTTTAAAGGCTTATTGCATACGCTAAATGCAATCGACGATGCCTGCGTCAGTGAGTTAGGATTTTATTTTATTTAATTTACTCGAGGACTAGCAAATAATAAGTTTGGGGGTATTTGATAGGCACATTTTTGTGTCTTATATAATATCAATTGTATATATTATTAGTGCTCGATTTTATATTTATTATGGCTTTTTATGTCCCTGTAGGTATTTTTGGAGAAATAAGCTTTTGCGGCGAAATTGGCTAAAAAAGTGGTTTTTGCGCTCGTGGGAGAAGATTACTATACGGACTCTCACTTTGGATAAGAGGCATCCATTTTCAGGCAGCTGCTAAAGGGAAACCACTGCTGGATAGGGGGAGGTTATCATATCCGTTTGAAAAATCAAATTTGGCGGGAAACTTTTCTACCACCTGTGTAATTGTCTGAATGTGATTTGAGCGATATTTACTCGGATTTTCTGGATCGGTTGGATTTGATTGGGCTTGTTATGAGTTAATAGGGTCGTTAAGGATATCCAGTAGTGAAAAGAAGGCAAGTTTCACTGAATTTCCTAAAACAGAAGACGTGAGAGGGACACAGATATTCACGGGATTGTTTGGATATGTTAGGAAGAGATATACTCGGATATTTTCC
Organism: Papaver somniferum; assembly: GCF_003573695.1. NCBI lineage: Eukaryota > Viridiplantae > Streptophyta > Magnoliopsida > Ranunculales > Papaveraceae > Papaver > Papaver somniferum. The sequence continues at coordinate 80,462,984 of NC_039362.1, forward strand.
GTAGTTTGATTGCTTCGGGGTACTGCTGTTGCAGCCGGTGGTGAGTCTGAGGAGGGGCAATAAGAGCTCGAGCCTGTGTGACAAAGTTTGGCAGTTGATTTCGCGACAACAAAACAGGGGACGTGAAGATATTATCCGGTGTCGGGTTTGAAAGAAGGAAAGATACGTGAGAGGAAAGAAAGAAATATTCTATACAGATTTCATTCTATCTTTAGAGTTTGTAAAGAGCTGGAAACCGCATAAGAGAAGAACTAGAAAAGGAAATTGCCGTGACTTTTGCCGAAAGAAACCATAGTTTTCACCGAGATTTGATTGGCCTGTTGAGTATATATAGGGTGGTTAGAGTCCAAGGCCAAAAGAAGAGAGTTTTTTTTTTTTTTTTTGGGGGGGGGGGGGGGGTTGGTTAAGCAGAGGAGCCGTCGAAGCTACAGGAGAAGTTGCAGAGTATCTTCTCTGCTGGTGAAGAAGAAGACGAGCTGAAGAACATAGGACCCAGTTGGACAGTCGCAAAAACCGTGATCTATACTTTCAAACTCAATAGATTTGTAACAATTTTTTCCAACAATTATTCTGAGTTCGCAACAGTTCTGTTAGGGTTCTCTGTAACAGTGGGTTCTGTAACAATTATAACTGTTACAAACACACTGCTTTATACCTTTTTGAGCTATGGATTATTATTTTGAGCGTGTTTTCACCGTGAAGAGCTAAAACCCAACACTGGGGTGATGGAGGAAGCCATTCTCTACGCGTGTGGTAAATCTATTTAATTCCTTTATGACTTTTGCACTATTTTAAATTGATTCATGATTTTTCTTAATTGATTGTGATTTTGTTTGATGGCGTATGCTTGGTCTTAGTATTTTTGATACGTCATGCTTGTGATTTACAGTCAATCTTTTATAAAGTCTACCTTGGCAAAGAATAAAGAGTCAATATTTATTATGTTATGAGCTATAATTGTCTGGAATTGATAGTTGAACCACATGAATATGAGAATCGGTGGAATCTTGAGTCTCAGTACCTCTCGATATCGTGACAGTATTTTGTATATATTTTCTAGTATTAAGTCTAAAATCAATATCTACAAGTCTTTGAACGAACTTTATTTACCAGTTGAAAAACTACATCAATATGTGCTTGTTCTGTTTTACATGTACTAAGTTTTTGTCTGATTGTAGCTGTATTACATGATATTCAAAAATGAGGATATTACATCCTTATTGTGAATGTGAATTACATGATATTCAAAAATGAGAATATTATATCCCTGAGGTCCACATCTTCGTGAACTACCATGTCTTGTTAGAGTAGCTTAGAGTTTAGTTTCTTCAAAATTTTAGGAGACACCACGAATTCTTTCAATTGTGTTAAATTTCGAGGTAATTTTCGCTCCGCACCCTTTTAATCTCCATATGCTTATGTACTAGTACTTTATTAGTTTCGTAAAGTCTTTCTTGCAGTACATCTTGTTATATCTGGTTCTGATTTAACTGCATTTTCTTCATGCACTCTCTAGCATCCACTGTTTTATATTCATATCGTTTTAGACAATATTTTTGATGTAGAACATACAAGTTCCTTTAGGTTATTTTTGTTCCTTGGAAATGTGCACAACTGTTGCCCGCAGATTTTTTGCTAAATTCACTATGACAGTATGTTGATATGTACCTAACATTTTTTTTTCTGAATATGGTAACAGGAGGACGACACTGCACTGCTAGAGCAAGCACTCGCAATGTCACTAAACGACCATCAGTCTATTCCATCTGGTGGATTATTATTGGAAGACACTGATGAATTTTTGTACACCAATGTAAACTAAGTTTTTTTTAAAAATGAGAATTATATAGTCATATGGGTACTCTTTTTGTAGCTCTCGGAAAGATCTTTCCAAATATATAAAGTTTGCAAATTTTGGATAAACAGTTCGAAAGATAAATTGTTTTTAAAATCTTTTATATTATTTAAAATTGCTGACATCACCGTGAGTCATTTTGGACTAAACTATAAATATTTGGACTAAACCGTAAATCCAGAAGATTATTGGTGTACTTTCCTTAAAAAATGACTAACTTGTACCTAGTTGAATGGGTCATGACTAACTAGTATATTTAGATGGGATTTTGGACTAAACCGTATATTTTCCTATTTTTATAACAGCGGGGCATTAGGCAAAGCTGCCAACAGTCACCATACCCATTTATTATGTTCACGCAGGGGGCTATAGAATATGGAGAACGAAAGTCTCCATAACCGCTACAAAGTTAATCGGTGGTGCCTAGTACGTTCCCTGACCTGTTAGTACTTGGGAACATAAACAGTAATACTCTCACTGCTAACAAGGAAATTATGGTCTGGGCAGGCATTCAATCTATCCAAGTCATCATCCGTGATGTTTTGCCAAAGTTACTCAATTAGAAATTGCTGCTGCCATGGGAGTGCATATAATGGGGAACCACGAAAAGTATTTTGGGATTCAAATATTACAACCGGTGCAAGTCGTATGACTAGTTGGTGAAAGCTAAGCTAACAGGGCGGAAGCGTCACATATTTTCTCACGGAGGTGTAACACAGCTTATCCAATCTGATTTGGGCTTTATTCCTGTTTATTTCATGGCAACCGCTATTATACCTAAAACAAGTAATCAAGCGTACAAGCCAGCTTCACTTCATCAACTAGGTGGGAGTGGTAAACAAAGAGAGTAAAACAAATGAGGGCCTTGGCATTCACTCTCTTGATAATCCCTCGATTGAACCAACTTGTTGCTTTTGTGTAAGATCACCTTTTTTCTATACCGTCAATGGTTATACACTACTAAAGATCTGATTGTTGACTATCTAGGAATGACACTTTTTGCTACGGTGACAGCTTACTATGGAAAATTAATAAGTGAAAAAATTCGATCCAATCAAAAGGATGAGCTGAGTGAAACGAGCTACTACAGTATATGGTCGACTCTACCAAAGAATGATGTCCTCGGCAGCAGTTGTAACTAGGTTGATATAATTAATTAAAGGAGTAATGTTGGCAGCATCTGTTGTTAGGTTGATTATTCTTGCAGGTGGATCATGTTTGCTAAATCTAGCAGAAGCACAAGGAGTAATATTGGAATGCCAAGTAATAACCCAAGGTGGATTATCTAAAACCTTAACAAAGAGGTATAGGCAGTCCCATCGAGGATCGTTGTTTACTCTCAAGAAATTTCATGTTGCTAGTTCACTCATATCAAACAAAAGTGGCTCAAGCTCTCTTACAACATGCTTTATATATGCAACCAACTCAGTACTGTACCTGGTGGAACTCGTCAAATCCTCCTCCTTGTAAGTTTTTCTTTACTTAAAAAACTTCTCCTGTTTGTTTCAAGAAAACAACAAAGTAAAAACTAATGGATAAAGAAATCGATTCAAATAACAGAATTAAGAAGAGAGGTTGGCAACACCAAAGTATTAGTAAGTATAACTAGTTAAACAAGCCATCCTAATAGTCTTTTCATCAACGGAAAATCAAAAAAAACTTCCACGTTTTTTTAAACCGAATTCACTCTTCATCATGTCGTCTTAACTGTCTCCTTTTGTCTTTGAACTGATCGATTGTCATTGACACTGCATCAACTCCACCAGGTCTTATTACTAGATAAACCATACAATGTACACATGTAAACTCACCAACAGGTAAACCATACAACCATTAACTTTAAGTGGTTCCTCAACATTTTTCCTTATGCTATCCATTAAGTATTTATGTATATGCACTGGCCGGTAGGTTTTTCTCATTCTTTCGAACGATTCAAAGTAGGAAGCAAATTTGCTCTTGGTAATCCCGCTTCCATTTGCTGTGGTAAGAAAAACAGTGATGCACCGATACATCGCAAACAACACTACCAAGTCCTCAGCATTCCTCTCAATCTCGATATCCAACTTTGGTTTTAACTTCATTATACGCAAGATTTCATTCTCGACATCTAGTTTCCCCAACTTAGATTTTTCCTTCAGTTTCAATCGATTTATTAGTGAACCGAATCTCTGCCCAACTCTAGTTTTGGTACATTCTCCTTCAAAAGGTTCTGATCCCACCATTTGTAATTCAAAAATGAAGAACAAATCTTCTGGCATACTCTCTACTTCCACAAACTTTTTCTCCTCAGCAGTATTGAAAACAAAGACATTTTTTCCTGAATGATCTTGGCGGAACTGGTTCACAATCTTTAAGATTGATTCTGGACTCTTGAACCACAGATCTCTCTTCTTTTCCTGTTTCTTTTCTGAGTTTTCCTCCTCATTCTTTTCATCTTTCTTGTTAACAAAGACATCTACTACATGCCAAAAAGGGCTCTCCTTTTGTTTCTCTAACTGAAATTCTGTGAACCATATTTTGTCACGTCTCTTTTTACGCACTTCTCCATCCTTTTCAAAGTTCTTGTTCACAAACTCGTTGATTGCATTAAAACCTAATCTATAAGGTTTGTTTGTATCTACGAAAATAGACAAATGGGAATAAGAAAAGAGAAGCATAGCACATGATACTGATACAAAAATGCTGGTGTACAGACCAGTACACTGGTACAGATAGTGAGTAAAAAAAACATACAAAACATACAAAAATGCTGGTGTACAAACCAGTACACTGGTACAGATAGTGAGTACAAACCAGTACACTGATACAGATAGTGAGTACACTAGGAAAGATATGAGTAAAAAACACATAACATGCCATGAATCACATTTAACATGCTATTAACCATAACATCACTAACACTTAGATTTGGGTACTGTTTAACATTCCATTAACCATAACATCATATTTAACATGCCATGAAGCACTGCAACAGCATGGCGTTGTACCAGTATTTACACACAAACAACAATTCTTACAAAAATCTCTAAAAAACAGACAGAACATGAAATGAAGCACTGCAACAGCATGATGGTGTACCAGTATTTACACACAAACGACAATTCTTACAAAAATTGGTCTAAAACACACAGAACATGAAATGAAGCACTGCAACAGCATGGTGGTGTACCAGTATTTACACACAAACAACAATTCTTACAAGAATTGGTTTGAAACACACAGAACTGGACATGAAACAGTACAACAGCATGGCGGTGTAAAAATCTGTGTACACCAACAACAAAACTCATAAAATTGCTCAAAAATATGCAGAACTGGACATGAAACTCTGCAACAACATGGCGGTGTACATATCTGTACACATATACAAAAAATATCATAAAAATTACTCAAAAACAGACAGAACTGGACTTGAATTATTACCTTTTTTTCTGTTAACAGTTGTTGAAGCCTTTGAAATCTTTGATTTCTTCTTATCCGGTGATGTTTCTGGTACTGAAATTGATTTTGAAGGCTTTATTGTCTTTGATTTCTTCTTAACTGGTGATGTTCTTTCTGCTACTGATTTTGATGTTGAAACTTCTAATCCTCTCTTAGATCTAGTTTTTGGACCTGTTGATTTTCAAATTTCTTCTGCAGTTGGGGATGAAATTTCTTTTGAATCCTTCAATGCTGACTTCGATCTCGTTGTTGGTGAAGTTGATTTCTAGATTTCTGCTGCTTCAACTGTTGGATTTTCTTCTTCTGTTGATGTTGAAAATTCAACTGTTAGTGTGTTTGTCTTGAAACTACTTTGTCGCCTTTCGCCATAATTTTTCAGATTGTTTAACATTCTAGTTGTTTTGATTAGGGTTTTAGTCTGTAATTTTTCTAGGGTTTGGACGCAAAATTTCTTCTGATTTTTTTTTCTTCTGAAGTTTCTGAAATTTCTGATAAAGCAAAATGGTGCAGTTAAAGATTTGTCTGTTACGCCGGTTTTAATCAGTTTTTAATGAATGCTAACGTGTCGCACCCACGTTGATTGTTTCAGTTAGAAAACTGAATCATTTCATTGCACGTGTGCTTTAATAAAAGCGTGCGAGGAGTAGCATAGACTTTATACAATTCTTGGATTAAATTGTACCTAATCAACTAGGTCTGGACTAATCTGTTTCTTTTAGGGCGGTTTTGGACTGAAGCGTTTTTTCCCTTTGTAAATTCTATTCTACGACCAGACGAACCCACGTTAGGCCGGCAGGAACCTTACATACTAGGGGACTGGGGAGGAGTCCTCTACTCTCAACAAAATTGCCATTGCACTACTAAACACACACATACAGCCATTGCACTACTAAACACGCACATACATCTTCTCAAATCCAGCAGAAAACATAAAACGTGGCAAGATCTAGTAATACAAACACCTCATATACCAACCTATGAACACACACTATAACAAAGTTTACTCTCTCTCTTTCCGCTACCAACGTTTCTAGTCTAACAAGTCCATAGGGTTTCCAACTCTCCCACCCGATCTTACTTTCTTTTTTCCTCTCAAAGCGAAGGCCTAGTCTCTGTCTCTCTCGCCCTCGCTCTAAGTTTAGTAGTTTTCGTCCCTCCAAAACCCTAAGAGGTTCGCTCTTCAAATCTCTCTAACGTTTTATTTCCTTTCAAATTTTCTGTTATTTCAGTTAAATTAGCACTCGAATCTCATGGATTTTTTTTTTTTTTTTTTAGTCACTTCCATTATTATTACTGCAATTTATCACATAAATCGTCCGGGTTTTAACTCACTAGTTTTCTTAGATTTTGGCTGCTGATTTATATTTTTGCAGCTGAAGTCATGTTGTCAGATCCATGAAAATAAAGTAATGTTCAGCTGAACCCAGATTTTAGCTGCTGCTAAGAAGCTAGGGTAATTTGCGGTGTTGGTATATGTGGCTAAGAATGGGTAGTGTTTTATGCGACATTGAATATGTTTTGTTTTGACATCTGCAGTGCGACGGCGTTAGGGTGCACAGTTGTTTGGTCTCTATAAACTGTGGTTTAGGTGTCTTTTGCTAATTTGACCCTTTTAAGTAAAATTTTGTAACTTGAATGTAAATGAGACCAATTGCTTATAATTTTTAAGCTGCTTATGATTTGGTATAATTAGTGTCTACTTTATGTGCTGTCTATCATCCTGAGATACTGATTTGGGGTTTCCTTGTGATATCAGGGCACTTCTAATGATTGAATCTTCTCAGAGGAATGATTTTGAGGAGAGACACATGGATTGTGAGAAGTTGCACCTGAGTTGCCAAAAGGGTGGAGCAGACGAAAACCACCACAATCATAGTGAAAATGGCCAAGTCCATCCCCATAATGACACGGATCATGTGAATGAAACAAATGGAAACTTGCTGCCCGAAGGAAATGGTGCTTCTCTTTGTCATGATGAGAACGGTTGGGAAGAGAAGTCACCAGGGATATCCGGCACAGATACAGCAGAGGAGTCCAATGGGGTCGTTGAACATTATACCGTACGTTGCATATACTTATTTATGAACTAGGAGTCATACCCATACTGGTCTAGTTGACAAAGAACTGAATGCCACTCTCCATGTACTTCACTGCAGGAAAAGCGGAAGCGACAGCGAGATAGGGATATGACGTTTCAGGATATGTATAACCTAAATATGGATTTTACTGATGAAGATGATGATAGTGATTGGGCGCCCTTTCAGAATAATGTAGCCAGCGAAAAGTGGTTTTGCGCTAATTGTACAATGGTGAACTGGTTTGATGTTTTCTACTGTGAGGTATTATTTTGTATCCACCATATGTTTACTCCATGACTATGGGTTCTTTATATTCCACTGTATCATGCAATTTCTGGGTGTTGACATACCTCACTATATTGTCTTGGATCCTTCAAAACACAGATGATCAGCATGTGAGAATAGAGGCTAGGGAGAATAGATAAAGAAATAATACCATTAGATTATGTTAACGATGTTATGCATAAAATGATAAATAACACATCAAGCAATAGTAATGATCACAAGAAAAAGCAAATAATATGATTCCCCACATCCTACTATTTCGAGGGTAAAGCAGCCTAGGCACCATATTGGTAATCTTTGTTAATACCAACACCCTTTACTGTATGACCCCATTACCTTCTGATTCCTCTGTCAATTTGATAGACGTCTCATAACAGTCTAAACTATAAAGTTTCAACCAATTATTCAACGATCTTAAAAATATTGCGAAAAGAATCTAAAAAGTTTCTCTCCAGCTCTCTAATCTCAAAAGGCAAAAAGGTGAAAAGTAGGATGAATCTAAGTATGTATATGTACTTTCCTTCATTAAGCAATGGAAGAAAATTAAGCAACAAAATGAAGTATAAGGTGTATTAATACCTTTAGCTCTACAACTAGAAACTAAAGTATGGAGCAGAATCTCTCTCTCAATCACACCGAGCTCCTGCTTTGGCCTTTTTTTTTATCAGTCGAAACCAGTATCACTGAAAGTTCGTGTGGATATATGATTAAATTCTTTTCTTGTTCTTCTGTATTACTGAAAGATTTGGTTACTTTTTTTTTTGCTCCATATAGGTCTGTGGGGAGCATACCGACTCTGATGTCCTTAGCTCCCTCTCTTCTTCGCGTGCGCAAGAAGCTGCTCATATCAAAGTCAAGTTACAAGGTGGTTAAACATGTTTTTCTTTTACATGTTTGTTCTATTATACCTGGAGCCGTATGTGTTTCTCCTGTATTAATTTTCATTGGTATAAATTGTAGCGTCTAGTTTCAGCATACACTAGATATTATGTTGCCCACCCCATGAATAGTCTTGAGTGTCTAACGTTACCTTTTAATTATTTATAGATTCTTCCATACAGAAATCAAGTTTGGAAACTCGCACCTTGGTTGGTTTTGATGAACGAATGCTGCTTCATTCTGAGGTATTACTACATTAGTGCAATTTTTCCCTTGTGATTGTTTAGGCTAGTTGTGATGCATAATAACCTGTTACTGCCCATGCTTTTATGCTTGTGTCAGTACAACTATTGCTGATAGGGATTCAGTGTTATATTACTACTGTATCAGTGTGACAATGAGTTGTTCCATTATATTTGAGTTTGCTGCAGCCATTCATCCATGTCACTGCAGTTCAAACTATTCATTTGAATTGCCACCCTTTACAACTGATACCCTTGTTCTTTATATTACCTTTGCAACTATTCTCATCAAGACACTTCCTTTTGCGAGAGGATAAAGGATTAAGTATTTTAAGTTGCCTTTGCAAATATTAGCTTTGATATAATACTCTAAATTACGTCCGCTTCTAACACTTGTTGTTGTGTGTGGAACAGGTTGAGCTTAAGGCGCATCCACATCCTGAAAGACCTGATCGTCTTCGGGCGATAGCTGCCACCCTAGCTGCCGCTGGTAGGTTGTCTTGTTATTGGATGATTGAAAGGTTTCTCTTTTACTCAGGATGTAGCTTTTATTTCACCTGAAGAACAACAAATTGCAAACTATTCTTGCAGGTATTTTTCCAGGAAAATGTTTTCCTATTCCTGCTCGAGAGATTACTGCGGAAGAGCTCCAGATGGTAGGTTTCTATCAATTCTCCAATTTGACAACGCAAATGGATTGATCATGTATATCGGCACATCAAGTTTATTTATCTGCAAGCAATTTAATGTTCATTAGCTCGAAACTGACATGGGACTAATTAGGGCTGTCCGCCGTTGATCATATGATGTATTTATGTAACCAAGTTGATCATGTATTTATTACTGCGGAAGAGCTCCAGATGGTAGGTTTCTATCAATTCTCCAATTTGACAACGCAAATGGATTGATCATGTATATTGGCACCTCAAATTTATTTATCTGCAAGCAATTTAATGTTCATTAGCTCGAAACTGACATGGGACTAATTAGGGCTATCCGCAGTTGATCATATGATGTATTTATGTAACTAAGTTGGTTCGGATATTTTGAGTGTCATATAAGTTCTTGGTGAATGCGCATACACGCTGTGTCATTACCTTATTTTTGTTGATGTGCATAGACCTGTTCACGATGATAACCCAGAGTTTATTTTGATCTCGTTCTGGGGTCTCAGGTCCACACTGCTGAGCATATTGGTGCTGTCGATTTTACCGACTGCATGGTAACTAGGTACATTTCATTCAACACTTGAACACTTCCATTTTTTATTCTGTCATCTATCTGAACGCATAAAACCTTCCATGACAATGCTGACTTTGTTTGCCTGCACATTAATTGGCAGCTATTTCACTCCAGATACATATGCTAACGAGCATTCAGCCTGTGCTGCTAGACTTGCGGCTGGGTTATGTGCAGATCTTTCTACATCTATTATGGCTGGGCATGCCAAGAACGGATTTGCTCTGGTAGGGTATATCCAAACCTCTAGTGGGGCTTTTTTGTGTTAGTGTAGTGGAGGAACTAGAGTCTCCAATTTTCAAAGTTTATTGTTTTAATTTGGTCTGTTTTCTTCACATCAGGTGAGACCTCCTGGGCATCATGCAGGTGTGAAAGACGCCATGGGGTTCTGCCTCTACAATAATGCAGCAGTTGCTGCTCTTGCTGCTCAACGCGCAGGTGCTAAGAAAGTGCTAATTCTTGATTGGGTAATATCAACTTCTCATAATGCCATTGAAGTTTCTGTCTTACATTAATACATTATACTAATATGCCTTCCCTTCATTTTCGATGCAGGATGTTCATCATGGAAATGGCACACAGGAAATATTCGATGGTTGCAAATCGGTAGGCACAAAGATTACCAATTAAGAGTCCCAACTAAACCTCTCTGCTGTAGATAAGCTTGTAAATTACCTGGAGTGATGAAAGAGACTATTCCAGTGATTATTTAGTTATCTGGTAGCACTCAGGATTCTCCTGATTATACTTGCAGGAGTCTTCTACCCTAAATGATGCTTACTCCTTAACTAACTGCATTCTAAATGATATAAATTCATTGGTTTGCTATGAAGCCAAGCCAAAAATGGTTTTGGTTTTGCATCTGATCTTGGATACGTAGTAAACCATGAACCCAAGAGTAAAATTTTACTTCACTAGAATATAAGGAGATAGCTTGGTGGATATATTTCAAATCTTTGGTATTATGTTAATACTCGTCAATGCGTTCGAAATTTGATATGTTGTTATGGTGGTTGCTGAGGATTTATTCGCAACAAGTTTTTCCATGGAGTATACAGTTTATCTTCATGAATTAACTTCATTCTGTAGGTGTTGTATATATCCTTGCATAGACACGAGGGAGGAAAGTTCTATCCTGGTACTGGAGCGGCTGATGAGGTACTTGGTAGCTGCTGTCTCTGTTCTATTACACCAATGTCTATTTGTATTAAATGTTTTTCGTTTCTTGTTGGGTATTGTATAAATTTGTTTGATGTATGTTTTATGCAGGTTGGTGTTAACGGAGGTGAAGGATATTGTGTAAATATTCCTTGGAAGTGTGGTGGTGTTGGGGACTGTGATTACATTTTTGCGTTTAAGAATATTGTGCTTCCTATAGGTAATGTGACATATATATTTTTAGTTGTAATGTGTAATCAGCAAGCATTTTATTAGTTCACATTCACATACAGTGATATAGAGAATAGAGTCAATTAAATTTTAATGCACACTATTTTCTGTATTGCTGATGGCTGGTACGTTCCTTATTGCAGCTTTAGAATTTTCCCCTCATTTGACAATAATATCAGCAGGATTTGATGCTGCAAGGGGTGACCCCCTTGGCTGTTGTGATGTAAGAATTCAAGCTATTGCTCTAGTAGTTCCTTTATCTTGTTTCTAGTATCCTGCATTCCATGTTGTTAGGTAGGTATGCTCCTCCAAGTTTACATCTCGCTGGACAGTAAGTATAAGAGATTGTTCACTGGTTGCCTCCATGATATCAAATGTTCAGTTTTTGGTGAAGCAAAATAGTTCCAAATTGTATCTGTTGCTTCATTTAATTGGTAATGTCATCTAGTGAGAGACCCACCAATCTGATTATGTTAACTCGGGGAGTCCACTTTCACTAGTTGACATTTATTTGTTTTCCGTCTGTCATTCCACTTTCACTAGGTCCCACCAATCTGATTATTTTAACGGATCTATTCTTCATCATTAGGTAACTCCTGCTGGCTATGAGCAGATGACTCACATGTTAACGTCTTTATCTGGTGGAAAACTGCTTGTTATTCTCGAGGGAGGGTGGGTTGTTTCTTAAGGATTTGTTTAACGGCATAATAGAAATATTTGTTGACAAGTATATACTGATATTTCTTAATTCTTTTGTAGCTATAATCTGCGGTCTATATCTAGTTCAGCTAAAGCAGTTATAAAGGTGAATCTTCAGCTTAAACTGAACCCCCTTCATCTATTATTGAATTTACTGTAACTCGTGTCCTTTCCTAAAGGTACTGCTTGGTGGAAGTCCTGTCTATGACGTGGATATCGAGCCCAGTAAAGCTGGCGTGCAAACTGTTCTAGAAGTCTTAGAAATTCAAAAGAAATTCTGGTCTACATTGGGCTCCACTCTCACAAGAATTCAGTCGCAATGTCAACCATATCCTCTTCAAAACGGAAGTGAGTGTGCGTCTTCTATTATTAAATTTTGGCCTAGATTTGCTGTTTCTCTTACGCCAAATCTCCAGCTTGTTTATTATTATCAACTGGAATGTGGTCCTTGCTGCTAAATTTTCGATTCTTGATCTTTTGATTCTGTTTTTGCAGAGAGGGAAGCCAAAAAGAAAAGAAGGCTACTTGTTCCATTATGGTGGAAATGGGGTCGAAAGAAGTTTTTCTATATTCTATTGCGTCAACCAAGGTTTAAAGTGAAGAGACGGACAAAACAACCACCCAGATCTTTCTCACTTTAGTCCCTCTTTTTCGTGATAATATGTGCATACTTACTCGTCACACCTATCTCATGTCTGTTTTTTGTACAAGATGAAGCTGGTTATAGTTTTTTTTCTTCTTTTTCCTTTTGAGATGTTAGAACGAATTCTAGTCAGTTCTTCTCAGTTTCAAATGTCATTTTTTGCTAGAATACCATGTAATGGATTAGGTAGTCTACTTGACCAGCTTCAGGAATATATGCATTTCAATTTTATTTAGTATTCTTGGTTTTGTCAACGAAATATAATGTGTTACAGAACCATGCCAGAACTCCATATAAATGATATATCAAGCAGAATTGGTCTGTGAACTAGGGCCTGCAGTTACCAGTGTATTTTGTGCTGTGTTCCCTGATTGTATTGAGGTAATGTCAGTCTGTCGTAATGGTGCAGTTTCATTTTGTGTTTTTCCAGTCCCCAGCTATAACTGTAGGTGCTTTAGGTTCTGATTTGATCAGTAGCTTGAGATTTTCTAGATCAGCTGGGGACGGTATGAATTCCTGGCCATGCTTTTCTCATGTGTTTTTGTAAGGTCAGTTTGCATGGTAGTACACAAGTGGCATAACCTGCGAGGATCTTCAGTGTGGTTCTATTAATTTCAGAACAAGATAATAATACGTACTGCCTTTATTCTTGCTTGTTAGTCTTCAGTCTTCCCACTAGAAACATTCACCAAAACAGAACAGCTAAAACCTCTTAGCATGGCATTTTAATAGTATTATTACGACATGAGAAGTAGAGATTCCTAATATAATTATAACTGAAAGGTACCTGATGTAGAATCAGTTTTATAAGTTACATTTCTCTGATGGATCAAATTTCCCTTATTATATAAACAAATTTCCTTCTTTCAAGTGAAAACATCGAGGATCAGAGGAGCTCCTACTGATGCATTGCTGCAGGCACCACCGGATAAGCCATATGGGTATATGGTGGTGGATAGTGATGCCCCGGAGGAGGTATGGTAACTGGAGTGCCAATAGCGGAGATTATTTGGCCTGGTGCGGAAGCCATTCTCGGCATTGCCAAAGCAGGCATTGCAGGTGAATGTGATGATCGGTGATGCTTAAAAGATGGCCCAATGTAACTGTTTGGTGTTGATGATGTGGTTGTGTTAGTTTGTTCTCCTGTAATTGGACCTTGAGGCGTCGCAGCGACACCGTTGTTCAGGTTTGTGATGTCATGTATGCTCGTTCTTCTCCTATCTCTATTCATCGAGTTCAATCGAATGAAATATTTCTGTGCATGACTAGCCACTTGTGTTGGAGTCCTTGAGATTACAAAGTTTCTCGATATACTTCTCCAATCCCCTTTCCCACACTTGTCTAGCCCCAGCAGGAATAACCTAACAGAACAACAGATGCTCAGTGTACAATAATAGAAATATGGAGAAGGGAAATCTAAACTGTTGCTGGACTAGTAGAAAATTTTCAGCAGTCTTCACAATAAAAGGCTTTTTGATATAAGTAAATTGAGACTACTAGTATCATTTTCACAGCCAATTTAAGTAAAGTAATGCGATATCGAAGACAACCAACCTGTGCTCTTCTTCAGTCCATGGAATTCCTTTGCGCTTCTCTAGTTGGTTTGATTTGGATCCACTTCCACTTCTTACCAACGCTTGTTGTTTTCCTTCTAAGTCATTGTTACCAATCATTCCAACTGGAAAATAACTGCTTCTACTGGTATTAAAACCAGAAGTACTACCTATTTTTTTTCTATCAGATGCCGATGAAGTTTGTTTATCCATGTTAGTCTCTTCTTCCTCGCCTAGATATCGAGGAAGCGATACTAACCCAGCCTCAATTGCATTAATATCTTGGACCAGTACTCCATAGTGCTGCTTCAATTCTTCCATACTTTTACTTTGCACCATCGAGCTTATCTTTTCCCAGTATTGTTGTTCATCCATTGTATTATGTGTCTTTGCAATTGCATTTTCAAATGCTTTCTCTTCTTCTCTACTCCATTCTCCTTTCACTGCACTTTCCATTAGTAAAACTAATACCTCAGTGTTTAGTATGAAGAGATGATTATGGTGATTGCTCAAGTTGTGTAATTTGAATAGTGAGAAGAAAGGGAGAGTGAGATAAGAATACAGGAGTGATGAAGAGAGGGTTCAGGTCAATACAAGAAGAAGGAATGGACCACCATTTTGGTGGTAGATTATGAAGTTTCTTTTTCCTTCTTTCTTTCTCAATCTTTTTCTCTAATAATTTTTGTGTTTCACAAACATCCAATGGGAAGAAAGGATGGGGAAGAAAGAATCTTGTTAACAAACCATCCCCTCCCTCTTTCTCTTGCACTCATTTCACACTCATCATTGACTCCAAAGTGATGGAGTAACTTTTGCAAGTTTTTGGAGTTATCTGAGAGGTTTCGTATGGTTCATGCAGGATCATCTTATTGACGTGGCCGTCTCTCTACTACTCAAATGTTTTTTTTGGCTTTGGTTAAGATAATCTGTTGTTTTATTATTAGAGACTATGTGATTCATTTTGTTGATCTCGAATTTTGATTGTCTAGGTGATATGTGAATTGCTTGTCTTTTGAAATTATTAAGGAGCCAGGATCCACACTCTCAATGAAATGACATGACACTATGACAGTAGGCCTAGGAGGGCCAAGCTGTGGTGTGTTCGCCATACGGAGTGTATCAAAAATATGCTCCGATCAGAAATATGAGAATATTATTGCTTGAGAAATACCCTCTGATACAGTCCGGCCTAGACACGGTCTAGTATCGTCTGAGACAAGGCAAAATGTGCTTATAATTTTCTGAGGTTAATTCTGGGCAGACCGCCAAAAAAAAAAACCACATGAAAACCGTCATGTGAGTGGGAAGGGTGGGACCCATCCTAAGGGGTTAGCAGGGGACCATTAAAGGGTGAGCTGGGACCACCAGCTGAGTCTAAGCGGTTTTCATGTGGTTTTCATGTGGTTTCCATTAGTAAGGTGAGCTGGGAAGGGTGGGACCCACCCTAAACGGTTTTCATGTGGTTTTTTGGGGCGATCAGTTTAAATTTTTTGTTTTTTGAGAGCGGTCAAGAACTTACATTAAAGGTGAAAGGAGTTTATACTTTATACTACATATGTGCAGAAGACAGGAAGCTTGGACTCCTTGGAGGACTGACAGACGAAGTTTACGTGCTTTAGCATATCTTTGGAATAGGTGTTACTCTATGCCTAGCATATTCTGTTACTGAACTAAAAACGAAGACAGAAAGATACTTCTAATTTAGTAAACTAGCATATCACCTTGTTCATACAACTGATGAAAGTTTGAAGGAGGGATGTCAAAGATTAATCTGAATTTTATATTTTTATTATCTGATTTTGTTAGAGGAAGAGCAAATAAATATTAGGAGTCAACTCGCTAAGGGCAAGTCCCATGGAGTTGGATAAAAATAACATTTTTTTTTATCGTAAAAGCAAATTCATTACCCAAAGAAAACCGATTACATGGTGTTATCCTTCTCCAGAGTAGATAGGATACAGCTTGGTGGTGTATCAGACCACACTTGATTACAATTATAATTCTTGGCATATTTGGCTAGACCATCAGCCACTTCATTACCAGACCTAGGAAAGTAAACACACTTAATACTACTAATAGATTCTAATAGCCTACTAATATCCGAAAGAAGATTATGGTCTTGCCACTTAGAGTTAGCAAAATTTGAAGTCACAGCTTCAATGACAGACTTACAATCTCCTTCAATGATAATATTTCTCCAGCCCCTACTTTTGATCCATTCCACAGCTTCTAAGAGTGCTAAACCTTCACCCTGTTCAACATCTCTAGCTTTCGTCACTTTCACCAAGGCCTCCACAAAACTCCCTGCACAATCTCTAAGAATTAGACCAATTCCACAAATGTTTGTTTCTTTGTTAAAATCTGCATCAAAATTAAGTTTGCACCAGTTTTTCTGTGTTTTTTCCCATTTTTGCATGTTTTTACTAGCTAAGGACCTGCAAGAAGGATTAGTTTCAGAGCTAGTTATATTGTATTTTGTGCAGAAATTTCTAATGCACATAATGATGTTGTTAGGGTGTGCTTCTTTTCTTTCGAAAACCGTTGTGCATCTCTGTTTTCATATTTGCCACATGATCACTGTGGCTAAAAGGATGATTTTTTCTTGCTTGAAGGACATAATGTTTTTTTCCTGACTCCATGATTTGATCCAGCTCTATAGAGATGTGAATTGTTGCTGAGAGTGTATAGCTTCCGGAAGTATAGTGAACCAAATAACCTTGGCAAGATCACAATGAAGAAGGATATGAACATCTGTTTCTGTAGCTTGCTTGCAGAAAGGACATGAGTAGTCGTCTAGCTGTATGTGTCTTCCTATTATTGCTCTGGTTTGGAGGATATCATTCAGGCATCTCCAAAGGAAAAGATTGAGATTGTAAGGGAGATCAAGGTGCCAGATCTTCAACCAGAATCTTTGTTCTTATTTGCTGATGACATTTCCTTCTTGAATGAGAGCTTTATACGTGGACTGCACAGTGAATGTTTCATTTTTCGTTAAGCTCCAGATGATTGTATCTCTAGCATTTTCAGCAAGTCAAATTTCTTAAATTTTCTGTATTTCAGTTTGATTGAATACTTGATTTATCTTTCGTGTGTTCCATTGTTTGTTATTTTGATTTATCAAACTCTGAACTGTATCCTTGTTTCCCTGATGCTGAGCTGACTCTGAAAGTTGGTTGTGCTGGATATTTCCTACCCAATTGTGCCTCCAAATTTTTATCTCTATCCCATCTCCTACACTCAACACATAAAACTTCTTTATAATTTGTAGGCCTCTATATATACTTTTCCAAATCCAAGAGCCTTGAGTACTTCATTCATCACAAAGTGGATCTTTGTTGTGGAAGTATTTCTCCTTTAAAATTCTTGCACAGAGAAAGTTTTTCTCAGTTAACATTCTCCATGCTAGTTTGGCTAGCAAGGCTTCATTGAACTTTGTAGTATTTTTGAATCCCATTCCTCCTAGTCTTTTTGGCTTGCAAACAGAACTCCAAGCAATTGGGTTAAAACCTTTCTTTTTGTCCTTTCTCCACCAATATTTTCTTTGCACTCTGTCAATGGATTCCGTGACATTCACTGGCATTTTGAAACAAACCATCTGGTAGTTTGCCATTGTGCTAAGAACAAGTTTCACTTGAGTTGATCTTCCCGCTTGATCGATTATTTTTCCTTGCCATGTACTCAGCCTGTTTTGTACCTTTTCTTCTTTTGGTTTAAATCTCTCTTTCTTATCCTTGCCTAAGAACAATGGGAGCCCAAGATATTTCTCATTCAAACCCATAGTCTTCATTTGTAATAGATCTCTTAAGTGTGAACATCTCTGCGGCTGCATGTGCTTGTTGAAGAAAAAGCTTGATTTTTTGAAATTTATCACTTGGCTTGAGGCATCACTGAATTTGTTGATGATTTCTAAGATATTTCTAATTTCCTGGTCTTTGTCTTTGCAGAAGAGAAGGCAATCATCAGCGAAAAGCAGATGATTGATTCTTGGACTGTACTTACTTGGTTTAATCCCTTGAATCTTTTTTAAGCTTTCTGCCTTACAGAGCATTCTTGAGAAACCTTCCATGCAAATAATAAATAGGTACAGTGAGATTGGATCTCCCTGCCTTAAGCCTCTTGAGGGAATAAAAGGCTTACAAGAAGACCCATTGAGAAGGACTGAAACTGAAGTAGTCCCTATGCATTGTTGTATAATATGTCACCATTTGTTGCTGAATCCAAGGTGTTTCAATATGTCTAGCAGAAAGTTCCATTCTATTCTGTCGAACGCTTTCGACATGTCAAGCTTGATTCCAACTTCACCATACTTACCCTACTTTTTTTCATATGGTCAACTATTTCATGTGCTATTATGGTGTTGTTTGAGATATTTCTATTAGGGACATATGCTGATTGGAATGGGGAGACAAATTTTTGGAGAATTGATTTGAGTCTGTTAGCTAGGATTTTTGAGATTATTTTGTAGTTTATGTTGCACAGGCTAATAGGTCTATAATCTGATGGGGTTTGCGGACATTCAGTTTTTGGAATTAGGGTTTGAAAAGTATAGTTGAGTTCTTTGAGGAGATAGCCATTTCTGAAGAAATTTTGTATCATGAGAGTGATTTCATTACCTACAACATTCCAGCACTGTTGATAGAACCCGACTTGAAATCCATCCGGACCCGGTGCAGCCCATGCTTTGATCTTGTACACTGTGTTTTTGGTTTCTTCCATATATGGAATTCTTGTTAAGCTGATATTGTCCTCTGCTGTAATGCAAGGTGTGATGAGTGAAAGGATTTCTTCATATCTTTGTGGATTTGAAGATGTAGTGATGGAGTTGAAGTGGCTGTTGAGAAGCTGCTCGATGTCTTTTCTTTCAGAATGCCATATTCCCATATCATCCTTTAGAAAATCTATGTGATTCCTTCTTCTCCTATAATGTGCCATTGAATGAAAATACTTTGTGTTCTCGCTCTCATTTTTTAACAGATTTTCTCTAGAATTTTTGTATTTCATGTCAGAGTCCATTTTATACCAAAATCAAAGTTATTTTTGAAGGCTTTCCATTACACTTCCATTTGCTAACTGTTGGTTTTTTTGAGTGTCTTGTATTTTCTTCAACTTCCTTGATATGCTGATTAACGTTGCCGAAGAATTCAAAGTTCCACCTATGAATCTCTTTTTTGGTGTGCTTTAATCTAGAGACCATTTGAAATGCCGCAGAGCCTTGTTGTGGATGTTTCCAGGCTTTTGCAACTATCTCTTTACATGATTATTGTTGTAGCCAATTCTCATACACTCTGAAGGGTTTTTTAATGTGTTTCTATGCAGGATTTATTTGGAGGAGAATTGGCGCATAATCCGACCCAAATGCTATGAGGCTATGGACCATTGCTGAGTGAAAGATTTCGTGCCAATTAGAGTTTGCAAGGGCTCTATCCAGTTTGGCTTGAACAAATTGCTCATTTTGTCTGTGGTTGCTCCAAGTATATGGGTAACCCGTCGATTTTACATCTAGCAGATCAGTTTGGAGAAGCCACTCTTTGATTCTTTTGTTGATGTTTGACCGTGAGGATAAAAATTACAGATTTGATTTGTTTTATCCTGAATAAGATTCTTATAATACTTTTTAGATTAGTTAATATAAAAGTAATAATGGGAATCCTATCTTCATGACCTCTTTAACTCTCTCACGGTAGCTTAGATGAAATCTGTTTGAACCGCATTTTGATACAACATATTAAACCAAACGAAAGTCTTCATGTTCTCATCCTTGATTTTCACATTATTGAATTGCATTTCTTTGACCCATTCAAAGGCTAGGTATACTCCTCCCGTGGTTCCCAATTCTCCATTATATCCTGGATATCCTTCAACCGCAATGTTGATTCCTGCAAAGTCATAAGGAATTAGAGCAGTATAATAAATCTGAGAAAAAAAAACTTGTATAGTGTATATTTTAATCAGTGTCCCAAATGTCCCTCTTAGAGATGGGGGAGAAGGATCTAGGAGATCAACATTATTCAGGATGTGATTCTGCAGGTTATACACTCAATCATGAAAGAACATATGCCGCTTGATATTCTGAACTGTTTGTTTGGCATTTAGTTTAGTGTGATTAAAGATATAATCACACCTAGCTTCCCAAATAAACCAGCAAGCAATGACATGTGTACTTTTGCTAACGTGAGTATTGCTGTTTGAGTCAAATCAAGAATTAAATCATTCTACAAAGTTAGTACTATTGCCAAATTCCCTATGGTTGTGACCATATAGATTTTGTTAGACAAAAGTGGCAGTTGGAAAGTTCATAAACAGATGTGTCATAGTTTCCTCACCACCATCGCACACTTTGCAGATGAGATCAGTGTAGTGGAGGACGCTAGCAGTTTTAGCATTAGTAGGAAGAATACTATGAGCACATTCCCATAGGAATATTTGAATAACTGAAGCAATATCCATCTTTCATATGCTATCGCAATTCATGGAATTTTCAGTACTGTATTTCTGATCAGTTTTAGCTTCACGACAATTTCCTGTATTGGTCGGCTTCCACTGAACTCGGTCCTCTTCACCAGGATGGATAGTAGTCGCAAGGATAGCTCTAGTTTACTCAGGAGATAACCTAGTGATGATTTTAAGAGAATTCCATCCCCCATCTTTTAGTAACAAGTGTTTAACCGTTAGGAGATCACTTGGACAGTTGTCAGATCTGGTGATATAAAATGTTGTTGTCTTCCATCCAAGTGTCTTCCCAGATGTTGAGTCTTTCGCCATTCCAAATTTTCCATTTGTTATGCTCTTATATGTTACCTATTCCATCAAGAATTTCTTTCCGGATATAGGAATTTCCTACTTTTGATTTGGTGTCTATTTTGAGAACGTTCTTCCCTTCTAAGTATTTAGCATTCATAAGCTGGGACCAAAGAGAATCTTTGTCTTTAGATGCCAACTAATTTTAGTAATCGTAGCTGTTAGAGCATAGCTCGATTGAATCCACCAAGCGTTGGTACGTCAAGTTTGGTTGTCATATTTTAGTATCAAAACTCATATAGAGTCCCTTGATTAAATACTAGAGTCAACTTCGTTTAGGTTAGACTAGAAAGTCTAGGAATGTTGAAACGTATAAGTATTACTCTGAAGACCTGAATAAAGTGAAGAATTAACGACTGCAATGATGACATCATCCTTCCTCTTGAGGTTAGTAATATTGACTTGATCTTGTTTCCATTCCTAACACGGATGGAACCAAAGTCCAATGTCCGAGTGTCAATCAAGTCCTATTTAACAAACAAGGTCAGATTTATCAACTATGATTGAACTACGCATAACCTGTGATATTTATATAATGCGAAAAAGAAATAACACATACACCAGAAATTTTGTTAACGAGGAAACCGCAAATGCAGAAAAACCCCGGGACCTAGTCCAGATTTGAACACCACACTGTATTAAGCCGCTACAGACTCTATCCTACTACAAGTTAACTTCAGACTGGAATGTAGTTGAGCCCTAACCAAGTATCATACCGATTAAGGTACAATCGCGTTCCTTAGGTCTCTTGAATCCCAGCAGGACTCTACGCACTTGATTCTCTTAGCTGATCTCACCCACAACTAAGAGTTGCTACGACCCAAAATCAAAGACTTATAAACAAATCTGGCTCCCACAGATAAGTCTATTCTGGTTGTTGTTTCCGTCTTAAGATACAAATCAAGGTGTACAGGAAAATCAACTAATAATCCGGTCTTATACTCCCGAAGAGCATCCTAGAAATATTAGTCACCTCACAATAACTTAACTGATTAACAAAAGAAGTTATTGCGGAATCACAAGAGTCTCAGACAAAGAACTGTTCTGATTACTTTTTATATCTTACCTATCGGAGATAAATCTCGAGAGAATCTTAGAGAAGATTAAACTCAATACGACAGAAAAATTAAGATCAAAATATGCAACTACGGAGAAAATAGTTGGATCTGGCTTCACGAATCCCAAATGAAGTCTTCAAGTCGTTAACCTAATAACGGTTTTGTAAAACCCTAGGTTAATGGAGAATCGACTCTAGTTTGCAACTAGGACAAACGAGAGTGTCGGGATTAGGTTTCCCAGATGCTAGAGATCTCCCTTATATAGTATTTCAAATCAGGGTTGCTTACAATCAAAGCTAAGATATCTTAGTAACAAAGCAATTGGTATACACCGTTAGATGAACTCCTGATTTAAGATTCAAGTTAAGTCTGCTTAAAAAATAAACAATGGATCTCCACCGTTAGATGGTATTAGCTTGATACACACAAATGAAATATATTTATATTTAGATATGGATGAACCGTACGTAGACGTGTATAACCGTTGGCTCAATAATAGTTAACCGAAGTTAGCCACATGAACACTTATAGTTTAGCCATATTCATCTAACACTTCTAGATCAAATATGATGATCAATCAATCACGATAGATAATCAACTGAATCTAAATGTGCCTTAAGAGATTTTTTTAAATGTTCACTATCTCATAGAAATATCCATGAACAATTTGAAACATATTCGGTTTGCTTTGTCGTTGTACAAAGTACTTATACAAGAACCAATTCATGAACATAATGCACAGTTTGCAAAACAAGTTCACATACCTTATTTCATTAAAGTTCCAGGGACTTTAGTTCGCAAACGAACCTGAGTTCATGAGCATGAATTGTCATACTTACAGATTTTAGAACCTAACCACTGTGTTCGCAAATAGAGTACGCGAACCATAGTTCCGGACCTAGCCTAGTCTAGCCGTTCGCAAACACTGTTCGCAAACCAAAATCCCGGACATTTGACAATTAAACCCATTCGCAAACACAGTTCGCAAACAAGAGTTCCGGACCTGCACTAATATTCACAGTTCGCATACTATGTTATATCCAGACATTGGTAATAGTTCTAAAACTCTCATTTAATCATTGAAACATCCTAAGAAGACAACAATGGTAATCTTACACATACCACTAGCTTCAAGTAATTTTCAAGTGACTAATTAATAAGTACAAAACTTCCCAAGTTAACATCAAATGATTGTCTCACACAAATCATGTAAGATGTTCAAGGTAATTGTCACATGATCATCTTGACTTAATATTTAGTTTCCAACAAATAAATTTTCTACAACTAAACTCGTCAAGTAGAGTGATGAAGTTTAGCCAAACCTAAAAAGCTTCCAACACGTATTTCGAGAAATATATAAACGAGATAAACTCGGCTCGAAATTTCAAATATGTATAATGCAAAGTCTATATAGATATACGACTTGGTTTCTTTAGAAGATAGAATAAACTAAACTTCTGAGTGATAGATAGTCTCCACATACCTTTTGTTGATGAAGTTCCTCCAAGCTCTTCAGTAGATCTTCTTATTCAATTGGTGAACGTCGTGAAGTCTAATGCTCAACTACACACTTTTATCCTAATCCGAGACATAGCTATAAGTAGACTAGAAATCAAGTATATAGTTTTGATCAACTAATTAAACTTGACAAACAAGCTTGAGATAGCAACGCTTGCGAGTTCGACCGAGCAGTGCTCTAACAATCCCCCCTTTGTCAATTTTATTGACAAAACTATCAATATATATGGATTACAAAATAAATAAACTTTGTAGCTTCTGATCCATCATGCTTGATTTCCTTGGCTCTTCAACTTCCTTGAATTCTTCGTTACTCCAAGTTCTCCATCGATTCTGAATGTGTTCAACTCAGCGTCATTGTTGTTGAAGATCCGTAGCAATAACAATATAAAAAGGAAAGTTCTCAATCATTGTTATTCAGTGTCATATTATTATTATATAGAATAAAAGTCTAACTGTATCACAACTTTGAAATAATACTACGGTCATATATATCACTTCCCCTTAGTCAATACTTCCATCTTAGAATGGAATCCACTCTCCCTTACATAATGATCCGTAAACCATACATATGTAATGTGAACTACTAAATAATTCTCCTCACTTTTGTCAATATAAATTGGCAAAGTTACGAAAACTATGGGATCATAACAAATTCTCAAAAGATAATTCATGACTAAAAAGAAACATATCAACTTTTTTCGATGATTTCACATAGTCGAAACTTAGTGTATTCATCAAGGAGTTTATTAAGATACAAGTTAACCCCTTCAAATTCCACAACCGCTCTCCCCAAAAAGATATGGAAATTAAGCACAAGTTCATATATGAACTCTCCCCCATTTGATGTCATTCCTAAGAGAACAACATGAGCGACCTTAGTTTTACGAGAAAATAAGGATTTCTTTGGACGCGATTTGTTAATGTCCAAAATATCATCAAGTAAACTAATCAAAAGAGAAACTTTATGATTAATTTAACCGGAAACGCTCAACATAAGAAAACTTGCGGAATAAATACAGTACTTTCACATAATAGTGGATCAGGGAAAGATCAATACTGCGGAATTTCTCAAAAAGTTCATTCTATCTTTTATCAATATTTACATAAAGATATAATAGACTTAACTTTTGAGTATATATGAGATAACATCACAGTTCACGAACGTAAACACATATATATCTCATAAGACATTTGCAATATATAAAACCAATAAGATTAAATACTTCAAGATCATCTTCCAAATAACTTACAATTTAAATAAACAAATCTAAAACATTGCACGATGAAAAACGTCGGAAATAGCTATGTGTAATCACAATATTTGCTATACAAAACCCTAGTTATCCTTCTTAAAAATAAGAATAAATCCTCATAAGAAGATTCATAAACATTATTTAAACATTAAAACAAAAGCATTTCACTTACTTTGAAGACTCTTCTCATATTCCCTGTATTTATCAAGTTCATCTTCGATCAGATCAATCCTGGATTCGAGATTATCGATCTTATCCTCAAGTCTTTTGGTTTAAGATTCGAGTTCATTCTTGAAAATACGAGGGTACCCAAATATACCTCAATCTAAAACTTTTCCACCTATAAGTCCTTTCTCCGAAAGTGATTGTCTATGGACTGAGTCGAAACAATACAACTAATCGGTTCACACTTCGTGTGATCGTCTATGGATACGAGATCGAGACAATACGACAACAAGATAACTTGTATGATTGACTATGGATACTAGATCGAGACAATACGACAACGAAGTATGTTTACTTGATAATAGGTTCGGACTTAACCAAACACAATAGGATTTCTATCAAGTAAATAGGAATTAACGTTTGTGTATTTTACTTCTAATTATAATAAAAACAATTATAATTGCGGAAATAGAAAAGTAAAAGACACAACAAGATTTTGTTAACGAGGAAACCGAAAATACAGAAAAACCCCGGGACCTTGTCCAGAATTGAATACTCTCAGGATTAAGCCGCTATACAAAATCTAAACCAACTTCGTATAGTTAAGACCAAGCAACAAAACCTATAGTTCACCTAGTTCCGTCTGTATCCTGTGCCTCCAACTTGCAATAAGTCATGCACTTGGAACAATTCCTTTGGTTCGTATTCCAAACAGTAAAGTATCAACAAATCTGTTCGGTAACAACTCTTTTCAAAAAACTGATATGAGTTTGGCAAAAGTCTCTTCCGTTTATCCCAATAAACTCCTTTGTCAGGTTCTTAGATCTATCCAATAACAATTACCAAAGTAATTGTCAAGGCTTTGCAATCAATACTTCGAATCACAAAGAAACGTATTGATGCCGATCTACTCAACTAATCAATCAAGGTTATCACAAAGATAAACCGATTATAGTTGGATCCGCAGCCAATCAAGTTTTGTGCACACCAAAGATTATGAACCCAAAACAGAAATTTTCTTTGTCTTCAAATATTCTTAGATCTTCAATAAACACCCGCACACAATCAACTTGAATCTCTTGTGATCAATCACACACAGAACGAAGTATGTTAACAATGGATTATCACAAGACGTCTTTAGATCTACAAACAGTCTAAAGATCCCCGTCAAAAATTCGATCTAGTTTGAGTGAATCTTATATCAGAAGAGAAGATTCTCAAGCATAAACAAACTAGGTGCAATAAAAGTTCAACAAACGTTAGTCAATCAAAACAATCCAAAACTAATAATAAACTACAATTATCTAGTTTCCCACCAACGGTACTCGTAGAGCTTCCCAATCATAAAGAAGTCTTTAAAACGAGCAGTCGTAAGAGATTTCTCCTAATTAGGATAATTTCCTCTCCGAATAGACGACTCCACCAGTAACAACACAACTAGGTAGTTTTACTGGCTCTAAGGATTAGTTTGCTTGAAATGCAAACTTCAATATTTATAGACCAAGGAAGTTTGGACACCAAGGAATTTCCAAAACCGAATACTCTCAAAGATATGCAATAAGGGAAAAAATCGGTTTTCATAATTCCTGGAAATGCACTGTCCAAATATCGACCGAAATCTCAGTAGAAAATCTCCAACTAGTAAATGCACATTACTAATTTTTATTTTCTAAATATATGCATTTTAATTACTGGAAATTAAAAACATATAAAACTAAAAACCTTAATTAAAATATTCTCAATTTATTTTGATCTGAGATTCTTTCCTTTAACTATTAAGGAATATCTTTGAATAATAAAAGATAAGAGTTACTGCACATGATCAAAGTATGTCGACATCTTTACTTTGTAAATTCTTTTTCATCTTTATAATCTTGGAACCGATTTTCCACACTTCCAAACGAGTTTAGAATTGGTTCATCTGATTTCCAAATGTGATTGATCAAAAACATTCAATCACCATTCATGGGTTTAACGGTTCTACCAAAACAAGTTTCGGTTCTACCTCCATGTGGGTACTAGGATCGGTCACACTAGTTTTCCAAAAATTGGTTGACTAGGTACTAGGATCGGTTACCACATATATATGGTATAAACTTGTACTCGGTTGCACAAGTTATAGGATCGGTCACACCAATTACTAAAACCAGTTAACCTACTACAAGGATCGATTACACATCTTGTGATTAGTCCCACCAAGTACTAGGATCGGTTACCCAATGACTAGGATTGGTTACACCAATTACAAATATCGATCATACCATCTCAGGTGATTACTTAAGATTGGTTTCACTAATAAAAGTCATCCCCGAAGGGACCGAAAACTTAAGCCAAACTCGTTTTCAAGGCCGTGGCCTAGCAATAATGGTAATGGCCTCGTCCGTATAGGCCGTTTCGTCAAAATGAACATAGATTATGCATCATCGGGTCTTCGGCTTGTCATAGTGATTCCTAAGCATCAAATGTCCTCTTAGAAAGGCTACGCAACTATAAATTAGCCTTAGGCATCATTTATACTCTTCCGGATAAGCTATGAAGCTTACTTGGCACATATCCTGCATATGCACCTTCAACCAACTACCCCTCCCTATATATATATGTCTTAATGGAATTTCTAGAAGTATGGAAAGGGGACCAAATTGACATGCCTGCTTCACTGTTCATTCGCAGTGATTGTGTTACTTCGCAATGATTGCGTTACTTCGAAATTATTGCGTATAATGATTGTGCAACACTCGTTCGGCAAATAGCCTCCATAATACGCAAAGATTATGCTGCAATCTCGAGGCCACCTACCCAACTGTCCTAATGCATCATGATGATGCAACATTGGATTTTTTCCAATATGCCTACGCAATGTACCTTCCTCGGCACCAAATATGGTCCGGTCCAAATGCATCTCTATGCAAAGGAAGCTTAATCACAAGAAATGGCGCATCCTTTAGCATGCGCTATGCTAAAATCATGGAGTGTTATAGGACATCAAGGAATTTCTAAAACCAAAAATATTCTCAAGATATGCAATGAATAGCAAAATTCGGTTTTCCTCATTCCAATAAATGGTTTTCCAAAATTTCCGAAATTTCTCAATAGAAAATCTCCAATTAGTAAATGCACATTACTAATTTTTATTCTCTAGAGATATGCATTTAATTGCGGGTAATTAAAGCATATAAAACCAAAAACCTTAATTAAAAGATTCTCAATTAATTTCGGCACAGGATCTCCTTGAGTACTAAGGAATATCTTTGAACAATAAATGATAAGAGTTACTGTACGTGTTCAAAGTATGTTGACATCTCTTCACTGTAAATCCTTATTCATATTTAAATGGATTTACATTCTTGGAATCGGTTATACCACACTTCCAAACAAGTTTAGAATTTGTTGACCTGTATTCCAAGATAACTATGTGATTGATCAAATATCAAATCACATAGATGGGTTCAATCGGTTCTACCAATTACTAGTATCGGTTATACCTCATTATGGAAATACTTGTGATCGGCCACACAAGTTACCAGGACCGGTTACATCAGTTAGCAGGACCGGTTACCATATTCCCATGGTATTGCTTGTAATCGGTCACACCAGTTACCAGGTCGGTTACACCAATTACCAGGACCAGTTACCAATTATAAGGATCGGTTACACAACATTTTGTGATCGGTCACACCAATTACTAGGATCGGTTACACCAATTACTAGGATCGGTCACATCAATTACAAATATCGATCATACCATTTCATGGTGATTACTTAGGATCGGTTATACCAATTCATAAAAACTAGTCATACCAAATCATAAGTCATGCATTGTGATTAGTTATGCCAAGATACATAACAAAGTTATGATCGGTTCTACCATCTCACACATATTTGTAATCCAAAGATTTGCAATGAATATCTGAACCAATAAGCCTAATGATTTCCCTTTTGATTCATAAAACAAGTTCATGAATGTACTTCCTTTAAACGAATGTAAAACATTGTTTCCTCGGATAAAATCTTCACCATAACCCATTCACATAATTATAACATCATATACAAGATTATGTCGATGTCAAATCTACGAAGTTCAAAAGATAAGCGTTATACTTCGTAGTCTAATTCCCTAATACTATGATCATACAAATATGATCATGTCACATCACTAGAATATTATACAATATGTACAGTATATACAGCTTCGCAGTTATGTTTTCGATATAGCACGACTTGAAAGATACGTTAGGAATGAAACAATTAAACTCAATATTACTAACCTCAAGCGGAAGGATGATGTCGTCGTTGTTGTTCGCTACTTCTTCACATTCTTCAGGTTTTCAGAAGAATACATGTATGTCTCAACATTCCTAGAATTTCTAGTCTAACCTAAACGAAGTTGACTCTAGTATATAATCAAGCGACTTTAGATGAGTTTTGACATACTAAAATATGACAACCAAACTTGACATATCAATGCTTGGTGAGTTCAACCGAGATATGCTCTAACAAATATATTATTTTACCATTTAAGGTAATAATAATATTCTGATAACTTGGATTATCCAATGAGATTGCTCAATCAAGGACTTATTTTGATATGTCGGATATTCGATAAGAAATCAAAGATATTGTTGAATTATACAGAATGCTCATTTTTGATCTAATATATCATGAATGATCAGAAAAATCAGAAATATTGATGATCGTCCATTCGAACCATGTTGCTCAGTCGAGCAAAAATATTGGTAGCAGGAATAAATATTAAATATAAATCAGAATATTGATTGCTGGATCAATAGAACTCTCGACTATTGATAGTTGAATCAACATGAGGAATATTTCTAGGTCGAGCAATTGATAGTTGAATCAATGATTTTTGAACCCAGTTGATCGTGTATTTTGCTAGCTTAAGCAATTTAGTATTGACAGATGAGATGAAAAAGCGAAGGTCTAACAACCACACCCAATATTTCGCTTAGAAATCTGTATGGACAAACTTCAATATAATTCCAAGAGAATCAACTAGACAGTCAGACTCAATCAATGGAAATATATCCAAGAGTTGTATCTCTATTTCTCAATTCAATCCGCAATCAAACAAATAGGAATTTGCGAGCCCGATTGAATATAAGAAATTACTTGGACGGTATCAAAAACCAATATCCAAGTGTCAATTAATTTAATCAACAACCAAAGGTTGGATTCACAATTGATTGAACTTATGCACAACCTGTGATATTTCTATTATATAACAAAATATAATGCGGAAAAGAAATAACACAGACACCAGAAATTTTGTTAACGAGGAAACCACAAATGCAGAAAACCCACGGGACCTAGTCCAGATTTGAACACCACACTGTATTAAGCCGCTATAGACACTATCCTACTCCAAGTTAACTTCGGACTGGAATGTAGTTTTTCCCTAATCAATCTCACACCGATCAAGGTACAATTGCGCTCCTTACGTCTCTGAATCCCAGCAGGACTCTACGCACTTGATTCCCTTAGCTGATCTCACCCACAACTAAGAGTTGCTACGACCCAAAATCGAAGACTTGATAAACAAATCTGTCTCACACAGAAAAGTCTATTGTATAGATAAATCTGTCTCCCACAGATAAACGTATGAGTTTTGTTCCGTGTTTTGATAAATCAAGGTGAACATGAACCAATTGATATACCACATTTATATTCCCGAAGAACAACCTAGAAATATCAATCACCTCACAATAATCTTAATCATATGGTGTTGTGGAATAAAAAACGATGAGACGAAGAGGTTTGTGACTACTTTTTATTTTTGGCTATCGGAGATTAAATATCGAGCCAATCTTAGAGAAGATAGTACTCAATCACGATAGAAAACATCAAGATCATATCACGCAACTATAGAGAAAATAGTTGGGTCTGGCTTCACAATCCTAATGAAGTCTTTTAGTCGTTAACCTACAGGGTTTCGTGAAAAACCTAAGGTTAAAGGAGAATCGACTCTAGTCGCAACTATTATCACACATCAGGTGTGGGGATTAGGTTTCCCATTTTCTAGAGTTCTCCTTTATATAGTCTTCAAATCAGGGTTTGCAATCAATGTTACCTTGGTAACAAAGAATTCAATATTCATCGTTAGATGAAAACCTGATTAGACTCAAGCTAATATCTTTCAACCGTTAGATCAAACTTAGCTTGTTACACACAAATGAAATGTACCTTCATTTAGATATGAGTAAACATACCTAAACGTGTACACCTTGTTGGCTCAACAATAGTTAACCGAAGTTATCCATATTAACACTTTCATATCAACCTTATTCATCTTAACTATAACTAGTTCAAATGACTCAAATGAAACTAGTTCTAGAGTTGTTCAATTGTATATATATTCTCATAGAAGTATACAAGACACAATTGGAGCAAAATCGATTTTGATTCACTCGAATAAAGTCATAAACATTATAGCTACGGTTTGCATTCCTTATAATATAAATGTATTAGTTCATGAACAAACCGATTTTAGAACATCATCCACATAGGTATGCGTACCTAAGTAGCCGGACCAAGTTTGGGTTTCGCCAATACGCGAACTGGTACACATACCATCCAAACTCAGCAGAAATTCCCAGACCTGAAACTTAAGCCAATATGCGTACCAGTTTGCATACCAGGTTCGCGGGGAAATCCAAACCAACAAGCACGCATACGGGTATGCATACCATGGTTCCCGGACATGGATTGCATATATGCAAGTACACATACTATGCTTAAATCCATTTGTTATAACTCTATTTCAATCATTGGAACTTTCTTAGAGGATAACAATAGTTGTTTTCATTAACCATTAGCATCAAAGCTATTTTCAAGATATTGAAATAATCAATACGAAACATTCTGAGTCTACATCAAATGACTGTATCACACAAATCATGTAAGATGCTACCAGGCGATTTTCACATGATCATCTTTTGACTTTCGTCAAGAATATAAGATGAACTTGGTTAAAAGCTTACCAACACATATTTCGAGAAATATGTAAGCGAGTTAAACTCATCTCGAAATATCAAATGTGTATAATTGAAGTCTATATAGCTCTACGACTTTTGTCTCAAATAGGAGATACAGTAGATGGACTTTTGAGTGATAGATGAGTTCAGGTATCCACATACCTTTTATTGATGAAGTTCCATAAGCTCCCCTTAGTGGTTCTTCTTCTTCAATCTATGAACCCGTGAAGTCTAACGCCCAACTACACTTTCTATCCTAATCTGAGACCTAGCTATAAGTAGACTAGAAATCAAGACTTATAGTTTTCGCAACTAAAATTGGCAAACAAGCATGAGATAGCAAAGCTTGCGAGTTCGACCGAGCAGTGCTCTAACAGTTTCCCCCTTTGTCAATTTTAGTGAAAAAACTATCAATACATATGGATTACAAACTAAATAAACTTTGTAACTTCTCATCCAAATGCTTGATCTCCTTGGTTCTTCAACATTACTCGAAATCTTCGTCACTTCCAAGTACTGCAGTGATTCTGAACGTGTTCAACGCAACATCAATGTTGTTGAAGATCCGTAGCTATAACAATGAGAAAACATTTGCTCTTAATCACTGTTATACAGTGTCATAGTATTATTACACATCATCAAAGTTCAATTGTATCACAACTTTGACAATATTACTATGGTGATATGTGTCACTCCCCCTTAGTCAATACTTCATCTCACATGAAAACCACTCCCCCTTACATAATGATCCGTAAACCATATGTAATTGTAGTGTGAACTACACATTAATTCTCCCCCTTTTTGTCAATAAAAATTGGCAATGGTATGAAGATTAGTGAGATCCTAATGAAATTTCCATAGAGACACTTCATGACCAAAAGACAAAAACATATCAACTTGTTTAGATGCAATCATATAACCGAAACTAAATGCATTCATCAAGGAGTTTTTAAAGATACAGGTGTTTATGGGTGAAAACTATTTCTGCCGGTTTTGGTAATGCGGATGAGAAATGAATCTGAACCCTAAACAAATGCACTGCACGGGAGTGCTTGTGATTCGAGAAATCAATCTGTACAACTTTGGCTAAACCAAGAAATAGACGTTCCAGACTTGCTTCGGTCACAAAGTGAAGGAGATGGGGTTGATCTTAGGGAGGGAAGCGAAAAAGGTGTTGATAATATGGAGGTGTTGGTTGTTTATGACTTCTATCAGAAAGCTGAACTGGCTTGCAGAATGTAAGCTATCAGTTCTGGTGTTTGAATACGATTGTATCAACACTTGGTTTTCTGTCTTGTGTTGTTTTGAAATAGGGAGGAAAACTTATTTATACAAGTCATTGAGCCTTACCCACGTCTCTAGTGGGAAGTGGAGAAAGTGGAGTGATGGAGTAGTGGAGTTGCGTATGTTAGTGTCACACGATTAGTCTTGCCCACTTCTCCCATCATCACTAATCGTCCATGTCTTCCTGACACATTCTTGTGATGGCGCATTGTGCGCTGCACGCTGTAAACCGCCAGACCGATACCCCAGTATGTATCCCCAAGTTTGTGACATGATTAATGTCTCGAGTGTGTGGATCATGGGACCCACAAAAGGTAGCATGTGATGCTAGATTAAATAACTAAGTTATTTAGGAAGTCGATATTTGTGAAATATCGTGTGTATTCTATGCAGGTAATGCATCGAATATAATCAGCACGTGTGAAGCATCGCCGTTTTAAGGCTTATGGAGTAAGTCACGATTAAGCGTCTTAAAATAATGCATGTCTAGCTGTCTTCGAGTGATCGTTTGGAGGATGTACAGGTAAGTCCTGACTGGCCGATCACTTTGTGCGGAAGAGTGGTGGACGGTGATTATGGTGATGCCTCACTGGTCGCCTAACTCCTGTCTTAGGTTGTCCATCCAAGCTGGTGAAGTTGGACGGACAAGATGGATTGCGACCCACATATGCGACCGTCGGATTAGGGTTTAGGAGGTACTCAAACACCAACCTTTAGCTTGGTCGAATCCAAGCGTGGAGACATATTTGGCAGGGCCGATCGGGCATGTGTGTAGACGACATGCTGGCATAGGCGCCTATACCTCACTGTCTCATGAAGGTGCAATCTAGACCACTGAATTTTTCAGGCGAAGAGGAATGGCTGAGATTGATTTGCGACAGAAAATCTCATGCCGCAAAGGCCGCGCGTCATGCCTACTTCGGGCGCGTGTTTCGAGACGACCAAGCCTGGTCGGTCTTGGACGATCAGTCAGGCGTGCAGACGGCGGGCAGGTTTACACGTCTGTACCTTATTGTCCCGTAGAAACATGATCTAATCCACTCAATTTGTCCGGCGAAGTTGAGTGGTCGAGATTGGTTTGCAATTGGGAAGTGTGACCACGCGTAGTTTGGGCGCGCGAATCGAGGCAACCAGTCATGGTATGCCTTGGACGATCGGGTGTGGAGATAGATGGGCCCACAATGATCGTGTTGATACTCACCGAACCTGCTTAGTCTATTCCTGTACCCTTCATTCGAGCAGGAGAAAATGAACGCTCGTGATCGATTTGCGACACAAACCCTAATTAGGGTTTTTGGCCGGTGGCGTGTTAGCTAGTTTGGCTAACCGAAAATACGTGTTATGTACCTCATCTGGAGAGGCCGATTGTGTGGGGCACTTATTAGGCTGGTGCTGAGTGCGGTGGTATGTGTCCGACCATCTCAGGGTTAATCTAAGCCATCCAACCATGCTGGTGAAGTTGGATGGTCGTGATCAATTTTAGGTTTTTAGTGGACTTTTCTGCGACCCTCAATTCTCCCTGCTGACCCAACTTCGGACAATCGTATATTGCAATCTGGTCAGGTTAGGGAAGAGCCGGTCATGCAGGTAGGAAGAAGGTCCGCCGGTGTATAGGACAAGCTTTGCCTAACCGGTCATGGGATAATCTACGCCGTCCAACCATGATGGTGAAGTTGGACGGTCGTGATGAATTTGAGACTTCCGTAGGCGGTCTTGTGCGCACAAACTTTTCCAAGCTGCTCCACACCAGTATGGATATCCATTCCGGGCTGGCGTTTGGTGATTATTTTTTCAGGCGTGACTTTGCACCTTTGTGGCCGACTTGCGTGGTCGTGATTATTTCCAAGACTGTCGTAGACAGTCCAGATGCTCGATCGGGTTAGTATAACACTCCGAGAATTGTAGTCTGTATGGGTATTTCGTATGTGCTTCATTATTAACGCTTGGAGATTCGTGTTGCTCTGTTGAGAGCAACACTCAGTCGTCATGCCGCACCAATAATGAGAGTGGAGCAGTACATGAAATACAAGGCTGGTCATGCATTAATTGATAATGCTATAAGTTTACAGTGAGGAAGTATTCACCATTTTATCAGTGGCTTTATCCTTTGCAGGATGTTAGCACATAATTTGGGCATTCACAGTTTTAGCCTTAAAATGAAAATACACCATCAACATTAAGTCCCTGCCTAGCACATAATGGTTACACTTTTGTGGGGTAGGCATGGGATGGTGATAAATTTGTATACGGAAATGACCGAGTGAGCACATATTTACCGCGTAGATGGACATCATGCTCCCCGGGAAGTCCTGACGGAGCTCGACCCGCTTATTGAGCTGGGTGTACTCCCCTCCATTGCACGGTAGCTTTTCCCAGATATATCCGATAAGCATCGTTGATCACTATCCCGAATCAGTAGACTTTATAGGTGGCAAGTAAAGACCCCTTTTCTCCTGGGATTCTGCTGACTTGCGAGATATAAATTCCAAGGGTTCCTCTCGTCTCGTAGTCGTATATCCCAGGTAATGCTCCACACTTATCTGATCTGATGATGATATACACGTTTTTTTTTTGTGCCCACAACTTCTTCTTCTTTGTAGCTTGTCATGGAAGCGGTGAGCGATGATCATTCTGTAACTTCTCCAGAAAAAAGTTTCGAAGTTGACAAGCCCGAAGAAAATGCGCACGAAGAAGTAGTGGCTAAAATCGATCTCCCACTTCGCGAAGTCGGTTGTGCTATACAGGGGATGTCTGTTCTGCATCTGCGTATTGCCAGGGGACATATCTGTGCCCTTTCAGCTGCAATTGACATGGAGGAGGTATGGAGGCGCGATGAAGTGTTGCGTGCACCAGTGAGAGCAAGGGAAGAGAGGTTTGCAGCACGGTTAAAGAGGCGGAGGGTTGAACACAGACGCTTTCCTGGTGAAGATAAGTGTGATTATCCAATCCACGATGGAGTGATAATCTTTAATTCTCACACAGATGAACCTGAGCGTCTGAAAGCATCCAACACAATCTCTGATGTTGATGTGTCCTTTGAGGAAGACATGGAAGCTGATCATGCCGATGATATTGGGACGGAGAGCGTTGCTGCGGAATCATCTGAAGCGGAAGATTCGAAGGAAAAAATAGTAACGGCCCACGATGGTGATGGCGTTGAAGCAAGACCTAGTAGTGGTGCTGACGCGGTCGACCTTGTTGACGGCTAGGATTTTTGCTTCTCTTTCTCTTTAAATACATTCTCGTAATTCATAAACATCTTCCTTGTACTCAGTGGCGGCTGAGTCCAGAATCTTTTGTTTCCTTGCTTGAATAAAGGTTTTTATGTTATAATTAAGACTACATCTGAATCTTTTCAGGCGCAATGGTGTGCCTTCATATGTATGTGATTCTTTATGATAAAAGAAATAATGTCATAATGGAATACCACAGACCTGTATGTGCTCCTGACGTGAGATCTCCCTAGTCTTGCTGGGTGAATGACTCAAAGCATCTTCTTTTTCCACAAATATTCTATTTTCTTGACTTCTTACGAAATGTTCACTTAGGGTTTCCTTCTCTGGCTTGCTCTAATGGGTTTTAGGCTGACTCAGGACTTTGTGTCTTCCTTTAGGGGTAAAGAAGTTCTTGGATGGAAATAATACCTCAATTAATTTGAAATTGAAAATTGAAACCCTAATTATGAATGCAAGTATTGCAATCATTTTCTGGAGGAATTACAAATATGACATGAAAAGGTAATTGTAAAAAGACACGCTGGAGAAAATAGCACAGCGTTTTAAAGTGTGGAGGACGCTGGAAAGTGGTAGCACAACGTCTTAAGTACGGTAGGGTTTGAGCCATCGCGAGTGAATTGTTACGCCTTCCAGTTTGTCAGCGTTGATGAGCTTGCAGTATCCTCATAGGACAACGTCTGCTACCAGGTATGGTTCATCCTCTCTTTCAGTGGGTGAGTCAGGTGGATTGGTTACTTTCACCGTCATGCTCCCAACCTTGAACGTAGCCGTCTTCGTCACCAGATCTCCAATTCCAAATGGGTTTGGGAGTGCAGATGCCTGGATCTTGGCCTTATCATCTTTGACCGATACAACCTCTAATCTTTTGATAAAACGCTTGAAGGGGCCAGCCTCTCATTCACATCTCTTAGTCGGGGTTGGTTTGTTAGTTGGAACCAGTCCCCAGTATTTGTCAGGGTGAGGAGTGATTGTTTGCAAAAAGGGTTGCGTGATAAGACTTACTTGGGCTCGGAACCTTTTAATGTATGCTGACGGGCTCTCTCCGGGAAGTTGTGTCACATTGGCGAGCTGCAGATGGTGCAGCAACAGACAGTCTTCAAGTCCATACGGCTTGTTGGAGATCCTTTCGGGTATCGAGGCTGGTAGAGGACAAACTCCCAGTGTTGTCTTGTTGTCATGTACCCAAGAGCGTCCTAGGATCATGTCGTAACTGGGATGTTTTTTGACTATGTAGATCTTTGCTTGTGTCGAGGCATCACCCAATTTAACTTCAATATCGATGTATCCATATGCATCTCCAAGCTCTCCTTCTGGAGTGTTAATCACAGTTGGGCTGCGAGTAGCTTTCTGCTTTGAAATCCTTGGTGCTTTCAAGGTCTTGAGAGTGATGATGTTGAATTCGGAGGCCGTATCAATTAATGTGCTATCGAACTCGACATCCTTCAAACGAGTGACGGTTAAGAGTCCCCAGTTTCCCATGCTTGCATCTTCCAGGAAGGATTGAGGTTTCGGGGCTGCTTCCTTTTATGGATACAAACGCCTGCCTGATACAACGCGGTTGAGGGATGAAAATATGTCCTGGCGCTGTGCCTTGAAGAAATATAAGATTTCGCACAAGCGCTCCATCATAGATTGTACAGTCTTGCGAACAGAATCCCCGGAAATCATGCAGTTCCTGACAGGGAGAGGATCTCTATGAACACCTTCGTTCCCTAGTTGGAGTTCTCCTGCCTCTATCCTCTCTCTGAAGATTTGTTTCAGCCTGTTGCAATCTTTGGTTGGATGATGGACAAACCTATGGTAGCGGCAGTACTTGGGGTCCGCTATGTCTTTTTCAGTTGGTGGACGTCTGATATGAGGCAGCTTGATGGCGTCGTCTTGAATTCATGCTTCCAAGAGTTCCATTACTTCATTCATGGGGAAAGGGAAGCCTGCATCTTCGGTGTCTTGTGCAAAAGCTTTGTCCGCTCCCTTCCGAGACGAAGTCGTGTGTGCCGGAGATGTACGCTTGGCTTGTTGTTCTATTGATGAAGCTTTCCTTTTTCCTCATCCGTCCACCACACTCACAGAAGGACCAGTGTTTTATTGCTTGTTCGTGAGACGCCTGCTTCCTCGAATATCACGTGGATCTTCGCTTCGAACAACCTTGGTTCTCTCTAGCAATGCTGGTGCAGTTGTGGCTGAGCGTTTGGCAGCTTCATGGAGCTCGAAGAACGTTTGAAAGCCGAAGTTCTCTAATAAAG
This sequence comes from Papaver somniferum, assembly GCF_003573695.1. Lineage (NCBI taxonomy): Eukaryota > Viridiplantae > Streptophyta > Magnoliopsida > Ranunculales > Papaveraceae > Papaver > Papaver somniferum. The sequence continues at coordinate 80,501,834 of NC_039362.1, forward strand.
CGCGGTATATGGGTATCATCCCATTAATGCACAACTCTACCAATTGGCGTTCGGTGACGTTTGGGTCGTGACAATCCAGTGCTTGAGTTCTGAACCTCTTAACGAAGTCGTTCGGATGCTCGTTGTTCCGCTGAAAAACTCTTCCCAGGTCTGAAAAGGTGACCTGTTCAGATACGAAGAAATACTTTCTGTAGAAAGCACTGACCATCTCGTCCCAATTGGATATGTTGTTGGGCGCGATGTTATTGTACCAGGTGTATGCCATTCCTGTAAGTGACTTTGAGAATTATTTCAGGCGGAGAACATGATTGTATTCATGCTCCCCCAGGGATTCCAAGAATCGAGAGATGTGTTCATGAGCATTACCAGTACCATCGTAGAGGGAGAACTGAGGAGAGGTGTATCCTCTAGGAAGAGGAATTCGTTGCACATCTTGAGGGTACGGCGGCTGATGCTGGTGTACATATGTTGGATCTCCTTTGCCTCGGTTTTGGAGAAGTCGTTCCAGGTCCTCACGTGTGATGAAGTTGGACGGCTGGTCCCTTTTTCTTGGGCGTTCAGGAGCAACGCGAGTTTCTTCATTCATGTGGGTCAGGATGGAGATGCGTGCTCCGGGTTGTCGTGAATCTTGTGGTAATCGTTCAGTTAAAGTTTTGAGGAAAGTGAGTACCTCCTTCTGAGTTGCAGCCATATCCGTTTGAGTCTTAGCAAGAGATTCATGCCTCTCCATCAAGTCTGCGATAGTAATGGGAGATGGTCCTCCTCTCGTCCCTCCGGACCCTCGTCCTGATGATGAAGGAGTGGAAGCTGTTGCCCTGGTGACTGCCGGAGGCGTTACACTTGAGGAGATGCCGGTATTTGCGGTTGCTCTGGCTCTGGTGATAAGAGGTGTTACACTTAGAGGAACATATACTGCTCCGCTGGAGTTGGTAGTAGAAGAGACGACTCCACGGGATGTATTGACCACAACAGATCCACTGACAGGTACATCGATACCAAGAGTGTTATCCACACTAGCTCCATCATAATTGATTGTTGATCCTGACCTAAGTTCTACCATCTTGAAACAGGTTGATGATTGAATTGAATCTAAGATCTACCCCTTCGAAATTGATGAATTTGAATCGGATTTTGAAGAAATTGACTTTACAACCGAGAGATTAACCTCCCGCTGTGGTCGCCAATTGTTTATGGGTGAAAACTATTTCTGCCGGTTTTGGTAATGCGGATGAGAAATGAATCTAAACCCTAAACAAATGCACTGCACTGGAGTACTTGTGATTCGAGAAGTCAATCTGTACAACTCTGGCCTAAACCAAGAAATGGCCGTTCCAGACTTGCTTCGATCACAAAGTGAAGGAGATGGGGTTGATCTTAGGGAGGGAAGCGAATAAGGTGTTGAGAATGTGGAGGTGTTGGCTTTTTATGACTTATATCAGAAAGCTGAACTGGCTTGTAGAATGTAAGCTATCAATTCTAGTGTTTGGATATGATTGTATCAACACTTGGTTTTCTGTCTTGTGTTGTCTGAAATGGGGAGGAGAACCTATTTATACAAGTCATTGAGCCTTACCCACATCTCTCATGGGAAGTGGAGAAAGTGGAGTAGTGAAGTTGCGTGTGTTAGTGTCACACGATTAGTCTTGCCCACTTCTCCCATCATCACTAACCGTCCATGTCTTCCTGACACATTCTTGTGATGGCGCGTTGTGCGCTGCACACTGTAAACCGCCAGACCAATACCCCAATATGTATCCTCCAGTTTGTGACATGATTAATGTCTCGAGTGTGTGGATCATGGGACCCACAAAAGGTAGCATGTGATGCTAGATTAAATAACTAAGTTATTTAGGAAGTCGATATTTGTGAAATATCGTGTGTATTCTATGCAGGTAATGCATCGAATATAATCAGCATGTGTGAAGCATCGCTGTTTTAAGGCTTAACTGAGTAAGTCACGATTAAGCGTCTTAAAATAATGCATGTCTAGCCATCTTCGAGTGATCGTTTGGAGGTTGTACAGGTAAGTCCTGACTTGGCCGATCACTTTGTGCGGAAGAGTGGTGGACGGTGATTGTGGTGATGCCTCACTGGTCGCCTAACTCCTGTCTTAGGTTGTCCGTCCAAGCTGGTGAAGTTGGACGGACAAGATGGATTGCGACCCACATCTGCGACCGTTGGATTAGGGTTTAGGAGGTGCTCAAACACCAACCTTTAGCTTGGTCGAATCCAAGCGTGGGAGACATATTTGGCAGGGCCGATCGGGCATGTGTGTAGACGGCATGCTGGCGTAGGCGCTTATACCTCACTGTCTCATGAAGGTGCAATCTAGACCTCTGAATTTGTCAGGCAAAAAGGAATGGCTGAGATTGATTTGCGACAGAAAATCTCATGCCGCAAAGGCCGCGCGTCATGCCTACTTCGGGCGCGTGTTTCGAGACGACCGAGCCTGGTCGGTCTTGGACGATCAGTCAGGCGTGCAGACGGCGGGTTGGTGTACACGTCTGTACCTTATTGTCCCATAGAAGTGTGATCTAAGCCACTCAATTTGTCCAGCGAAGTTGAGTGGTCGAGATTGGTTTGCAATTGGAAAGTGTGACCACACCTAGTTTGGGCGTGCGAATCGAGGCAACCAATCATGGTATGCCTTGGCCGATCAGGTATGGAGATAGACGGGCCCACAATGATCGTGTTGATACTCACCGGACCTGCTTAGTCTATTCCTGGACCCTTCATTCGAGCAGGAGAAAATGGACGCTCGTGATCGATTTGCGGCACAAACCCTAACTAGGGTTTTTGGCCGGCCGCGTGTTAGCTAGTTTTGATAATTAGAAAATACGTGTTATATACCTCATCCAGAGAGGCCGATTGTGTGGGGCACTTATTAGGCCGGTGCTAAGTGCGGTGGTTTGTGTCCGATCATCTCAGGGTTAATCTAAGCCATCCAACCATGCTAGTGAAGTTGGATGGTCGTGATCAATTTTAGGTTTTTAGTGAACTTTTCTGCGACCCTCAATTCTCCACGCTGACCCAACTTCGGACAATCGTATATTGCAATCTGGTCAGGTTAGGGAAGAGTCGGTCATGCAGGTAGGAAGAAGGTCCGCCGGTGTATAGGACAAGCTTTGCCTAACCGGTCATGGGATAATCTACGCCATCCAACCATGCTAGTGAAGTTAGACGGTCGTGATGAATTTGAGACTGCCGTAGGCGGTTTTGTGCGCACAAACTTTTCCAAGCTGCTCCACACCAGTATGGATATCCATTCTGGGCTGGCGTTTGGTGATTATTTTGTCAGGCATGACTTTGCACCTTTGTGGCCGACTTTCGTGGTCGTGATTATTTCCAAGACTGTCGTAGACAGTCTAGATGCTCGATCGGGTTAGTATAACACTCCGAGAATTGCAACTTGTACGGGTATTCCGTATGTGTTTCATTATTAACGTTTGGAGATTCGTGTTGCTCTGCTGAGAGCAACACTCAGTCATCATGCCGCACCAATAATGAGAGTGGAGCAGTACAGGAAATACAAGGATGGTCATGCATTAATTGATAATGCTATAAGTTTACAGTGAGGAAGTATTCACCATTTTATCAGTGGCTTTATCCTTTGCAGGATGTTAGCGCATAATTTGGGCTTTCACAGTTTTAGCCTTAAAATGAAAATCCACCATCAACAACAGGATAACTCCTACAATATTCCACAACCGCACTCCTCCCAAAGATTTGACAATTAAGCACAAGTTCAATTAAGAACTCTCCCCTATAAAATGTCATTTCCGAAAGAACAACAAGAGCGACCTTACTTTCACAAGAAAAGAAGGATTTCTATGGACATTAACAAATCACATGAAACATGAATTTGTAACCAAAATACACAATTAAATTAACCACAAGAGAACCCATGATTAATTTAATTGGACTAGATTTTGTGCTCGTGCTACGCTCAGACATTTTTGTTCTTTGAACAATATTTTTGGTTTTATATACCTCGCCTTCGGCTTCACATCGCCCAGCCCGATTTGAATTGGTAAAGTTCTGCTTCGCCTCGCTCCGTCCCTATTTGAACTAATATTTTTGTTTGCATGTGCTATGCATATGACATCTTTTTCTTTGAACCATATTTTTGATTTGATAAAGCTCGGCTTCAGCTTCGCCCCGCCCCATCCTGATTTGATTTGGTGTGGCTCGGCTTCGCCTCGCCCTGTCCCGTAGCTTAGGATATTTAGTTAACCATACTAAATATGAAGATAGAATTTAAATTTAATTATGAAGATAACATTGAGGTGTAAGAGATACACAATACCAAAAGTGTATACAGTTAGGTTCCATCATAATCTTATTTATACGTTGAATGGTGATTAAAAATGTACAACCGTAGATAAAGTCATGATTTCTTTATCAGTAATACAAATTAGAGAGCATAGTTAAGAGTATATTGGTCAGAGGTAGTGGTCGAATTTAGGGTGAGTTAATCTTCCAGTCTATGAATATGACTTCCACAAATCAAAATCTCAAAATTTCTCCATCAGCCATTAAGCAATGAGTTGATACATACTTATATTTAACCTCAACCCGTTTCACATGTATCATGCCCAATAAGGTTTACACAGTCATCTGAAATGCAAATGAGGGTTTATCTGGAGTGTAAGCAATACCACTACCTCTGTCGTTTTAGTTTACACAAATTTATCTGGAGGTAATTCTGCCGCTTTAGTTTCATCACTTCTATACTAAATATCACTTGCACACATTTTTCACGCAGATAGTGGAACTTCACAATTAAATAGTATCCTAAAACAAAGATGTTTTGATTCAATTACCTGCACCTTGACAGACTACACCATTTGAATTGTGTACCCTTTCAGTTTCTTCATCCCAGGAATCGCATCATGTTCACCTTGACCGTTTTATGAAGAGGAAGAAGAAAAACGAATTTATTCTCTTTCGTTTAGGCATTTCAAGTCCACTCGTGTTGACACACTAAGGTATTAGTATCACATTCATAAATTTTTTATGTGTACATGGAAGAAGAGAAGTTGTACTAATACAATACTTGTAATACAATATGCTTTTACTACCCTGCTTTTATTACCCTGAAAAGAGATTGCATTCAAAAGAAAAAGTAACAATTACAGGGCACCAACTTAGAAATAAAACTTGCAAAACCATTAATAGCAAGTTTAAACATCCAAGAAAAAATATAATACCTACAATGCTAATAACCTGTCTTCAGATCCAGTTCTTTAGCCAAAAAATGTGTGTAGCTTCACTGGTTTTCAAGACTATGATGGAACTAAGAAGGGAGGAGAAGGTCACAGAGAAGAAAACCTTGAGAGTAGTACCTTCAGTTTTGTCTTGCCGAACCCTGAAATATTGGTAACATAAAAACACAGATAAAATCCCAAAAAAAAAGATTCACATAAAAGAATGTAGACACTAAGCAGATGTTAATACTTCACATTGAGAAATCAATCAATTAACACTAATAAGAAGTTAATCAATATCCAAACAACAAAAAAATTAATAAATTTTGCTATCTAGTCATTTCGCTGCGTCAATCCGACTATTCTACATTGACCATGTATAAAAATCTGAAGAAACAAAAATCAACAAAAGGAACTACAACAAAGAAATAATCGACAAAAAAAAATTGATAATCAAAGACAGCAAAATTTTTAGAGGCAAAACAATATTTTAGCATTCGAAAACATTAATATGAGAAAACGTACAGGAATGGACGAACGGTCTTGGTTGTCCCTGTAATCTGCAGGAGGATTAGACAGTAAAAGTCGTTCTCTAATCATTAAAAAGGTCAATAACGTGTCTGGAAAAGTTTGAGTCATGTACGTAATAAGCAGAGAAAACTGCTTCCCTTCTAAAAGAATCAAATCTATAGTTATAAATTAAACAAATAGTGTTGCCTCAAGCACTTAATCGGGACAGAATCACTTAATCGGGTCTGGTCCTTCTCTTCCTGGTATGGATCCTCAGGCCTGTGGAAGATCATAAGTATACAGTCTTGAGTCACAGAGTTGTAGGTTATTATGTAGCAATGCAAATCCTATATCACAAACTCGCTTTTATTCCCTTTACACTTCAGTCAGCATGCACTCTTTTTTTTGGCAATGGAAAGCAAAACTTCATCCGGTTGGCTACTGCACCCAGTGAAATTTGTGTACTTAAACCGTAAGTAAAATCTTATCCTTTAAGGCTAAATATCTAATCAGAACTAATATTTAATTCCTGAGTTTGCTGTTTAAGTTTGACTTCGATTTTAACGTAAACTATTAGCAATAGAAACCATAAACAGACCAGCCAAGAAAATACGACTTGGCAAGTTACATTCGATGACCCAATGTCTCTTAGATATCGCGTTCACCTGGAATTTCTTTACTGCAGCCTTGGCCGCCGATGATTCCATGGGTCCTTTAAAACAAAATCCATGTTAAACTAAAATGCTTAAATAGATGTCACACTACATATTTCAGTGGCTTGTTTCATTAATTATAATCTTAGTACCTATTCATGGGCAACGTGTAATGGACATCTCTCGCCATTCCTTTAGCATCACCAGACATATATAAATAACCATCCCTGATATCGTAGGTTCTGCAAATCTGCTGCTTAGATGATTAGCCACTGCAAAAGAGAATCAAAAAATCTCATAGAGGCATCATACTAAAGGACATCTAATTAATTACCTCATGGTTCTTTTATGATCGACCACTGCAAAATCATAAATATAAAGAAACCAATCTGGATGTTTAATCTACAGGGTTCTATTTATCCAAAATAAAAAAATGATTACTAAAACAAAATATAATTAAACAAAATCCTAATTAAACCTCAAGTTGTAGAGTGATTAACTCTCACCTGCAAAATAACCTTATAGTGTCGAGTGATTTACCCTAACCTGTGAGCGTAAAATATTAATCAACATATCCATCTCTACCTTAATGCCTGATTTCCAACACTACAAAATGCTTGGGTATCCTACAAAACACACCCAAAGCATTATGAAACGGAAATTGGCACTCATTTATCGATTAGTCTGGAAGCTACGAAACCAAATTTGACTTTCCACATCTAAACATAAAGAGCTTCAATATTTTTAGGAACTACATACCAAGTCTAGCATATGAATCCGAATTGGTGCCTTCATGTTTTCTGTAAATATTATAACCAATGTACTGAAACAAAATTTAAATCAAAACTCTCTACTTTGGTGTTGATTAATGTACTGAAACAAAATTTAAATCAAAACTCTTTACTTTGGTGTTGATTAACACAGTGCAACAAAATCAACATGTTAGTTTTTTCTTCTTTATCTGTCACTATCAATAATCAAACATACGTTGGGAGCACTTTTAATTTGCATAAAAGAGCTTTTACCATTAGAATTATTAGCATTAAGTAACTCATCTGCAAATCAAATGTTTCAAATCCCTAAAAAAATTAGGAGAAACCCTAAGAGTCAAAGTTTAAAGATAAATCCATTATCAATGACATAAAACACTTTCAAGTAAAACAGTAAAACTAAACACCAAAAATTGATTATAGCTTACCTTGAAGATTAATCGAACGTCTCTGCAAACTTAGTGGCACAAAACTATTTATCTAAGTATCCCTAATAAAAAAGGTGAACCCTAATAACATCTAGAAAGCCTAATCAACGAAACCCTATTTATCTAAGTATACTTAGTGTTCACTAGAACATTAGCTGATGTTGTTGATGATACTGGATATATGTGGGATTGCCAAATAAAGGAAGAAGAAGAAGATGTGAGATTTTTCGCAGAGATTTTTTTATGAAAAATAGGAAAATAGAGAAACTTATTACCTGCACAGATAAAAAACCCCAGTTGATCAAAATAATCAAATCGATCTTCTGTTAAACTTCTGGAAGAGAAGGAAGGTGGTGGAGAAGAGAGTCGTGGGCGTTGGGAAACAATATTAGGGTTATGAGAAAAAAAAGAAAAAAAAAAAGGTGCTGGAGAAGAGAGTCTTGGGCGGTGGGAAGCAATATTAGGGTTATGACAAAAAGAAAAAAAGAATCTCTCGAAGGATTTTCTTTCCGGGAAGATTGTTTTTTAATTAAAAAATTTCTTTATTTTGGGGAAAAAGTCTTGTTTTTCTCTCTTTTGAGAAAAAGTGAATCCGAGCAATTCTGTGAGTGGGTGAGGGTCACCGTTAAATATGGAGCCTTATGAGCTTAAGATTTTAAAGGAGTTAGATATGCTCACATAAGACAACTTACGGAGCCGCACAGTATTTATACAAAGATGTGGATCAGGGAAGACCAATAATGCGGAATAAACAAAGATTCATTCTATCTTTCATCACTATTTGCATAGAGACATATAATAGACTTAATCTTTTGTAAACAAAAGTTCATCCTATCTTCCATCAATATTTGCATAATGACATAATAGGCTTAACTTTTGTTGTCAAAAGTTCATTCAATCTTTTATCAATATTCGCATAATGACATATGAAGGACTTAACTTTTGACATATATGGGACAATCATAGTTCACAGACGCAAACACACATATCCCATAACAAGATGCAATATATAAAACCATAAAGATTAATACTGCAAAATCATCTTCCAAATAAACTTTAAAATTTAATTAAATAAATCTAAAAACATTGCAAGATGAAAATAGTTGGGAATAGCTATGTGTACTCACAATAATGGCTATTCCAAACCCTAGTTATCCTTCTTAAAACACAAGAATAAATTCTCATAAGAAGTTTCCTAGACAATAAGGCCTCTAAAAAATTCTTTATCATCCCCGAACTCCTTGTCGTCAACAGCCATTGGAACATAAGGTTCATGAAGAGAGGAGTCAATTCCAAAAAACCTTTTAGACTGATACCAAACCAGGGCCTTCTGAATTTCAAGAGTCCTAAAAACAATAGCCTTTATTTCCTGAATCTCCTTTCTTGTTTCCTTCAACTCTTCAAGAACCCCAGAGAACTTCTGCTGATTAGAAGGAACAACTCTTGGTTTTCTCACATTCCTCCTCTTTCTTTTCAAAGTTGAAGGTACATGAGATTTATCTTTTTCCTTCATGATTGATGGATTAACAATCATATTAACAACTTTCCATCAAAAGACGTAGTGCTTGGATTCTCCACCCCGGTATGAGATTGTGAGAGGAGTTCACAAATTAGACTCAACAAGCAGTCTCGTGATAAAGAAGTTTTTCAGAGAAGGAAAAAGGAATGTAGGGTGACGGAACCTTAATTTATACACTAAAAAGGATTCACGTACGGACAACTCACAACCCTAAAGAAGGTAGAATTGTCGATTTAACCCTCTTTTATTGATCAAACAAAGTAAAATCCCTTTCAATATCAATTAGATATGAAAGAATGGAAGAATTCCAAAACGGTGAAACAAGACCACAAAAAGAAAGAAAAAAACAAAGCAATTTTTTTTTTCTTTTTCCTAAAGCCTGAAGTGTGCAAACTCTTGTCTCTTTTGAACCAGACACATGAGACAAGATACACAACCAGCATAACTAAGTTGTGCTGGGGTGAACAATAATTTGTCCACCATAACCTTCTTGAATGGAATTCTAAGAACCTTGTTTCACAGACTGTTTAGATCATATTCTTTTTTCTAGTGGTCTAGACTTATCTTTGGAAATTAACATCTTTCGAGAGGAGATAAGAGTACATACCTCAGTCGACTTCTGAACAAATTTGAGCTTGTTTGCTAATCGATTTTCTCTCCGTTATAGTTTATTGACAAATCTTATCTTATGTTTGTACTTGAAACAATTGGAGAGTTCATGACCATTCAGAATACAATAAGAACATGTCAATAGAGAGGATGATTCAGACGCCATGGTTGTGCAAGCTGCTAGACATACAGTAGAATCTGAAACATTAGAAGAAGAATTTCCAGTAGACAAGGATAAATCCATTTTATCCTCCAAAGTGGTTGAAGTCTCTCCTGGAAGAATATCGAGGTTGATGTACGTATTGCTACAGTTATCAATATCAATATTTTTACAGAGGAGTGCAACACTTGATTTTTCGTCTTCATTAGAATCATAGTGATCAGACATTTCATCAAGAGTTGCAGCAAGACCTTTGTTTCCAGTGTATTTTTTATGATTTGGACACTCATTTGCAAAATGACCAAAGCCTTTACACTTGAAGTACTATGGCATATCCTCGTCATCAGTACCATAAGTATCCTTGTTTTTAGGAGGAACACGATTATGAGGTATAGCTGATGACTTAGGTTTGTCTTTGGTGAATCGTTTACTTCTCTTCAAAAGAAGATCTCTAAACAGTCTTGTGATCAGAGAGACTGACTGGTCAAAATCTTCATCTGATGAATCAGTCTCAGAAGGATCATCTTCAGAGATGCCAACACTCTTACTTTTATCAAGTAATTTAGTGTTCTTTTATGCCTTGAAAGCAATACCCTTTCCAGATTTGGATGCATGCTCATGATCAAAGATCTTTAACTTCCTAACCAAGGTGTTTCTGGAAAGAGTATCAAGGTTATTTCCTTCAACGATGGCATGTTTCTTAGAATCGTATTTGGTTGGCGACGATCTGAGAATTTTCATCACAATATCCTTTTCAGGAATAGTTTTACCCAACGCAAAAGATGCGTTAACAATTTCAGACACTTTGTGATTAAACTCATCAAATGAATCCTCATCAACCATACGAAGGTTTTCTCAATCAAAACATAGGTTTTGAAGCCTATCTTCTTTATCAAAGGAATTTCCTTCGAATACATTTTCTAAGATATCCCACGCATCTTTAGACCGAGTGCACGTAGTCACATGGTGCTGAAGATCTAGGGTAATGGCATGTATGATAACATTTAAACCGTCAGAATTTTGCTTTGCAGCGAGAATCTCGTTAGTTTCATATCTACCAATATCCTTAGCAATAGATACACCGTCTACTGTAACCATTGGAGAATCATAGCCATTAACAACATAAACCCATGTTTGAAAATCACGCGCTTGAAGAAAGGTGCGGATAGAAATTTTCCAACATGAGTAATTTGAGCCATCGAAGACTGGTGGTACGTTTATAGAGATAACACCTCTGCCCATATAGTCAGATCGCTACAAATACAGACTTATGAGGTCTTTAAACGTGTTTGCCTGCTCTGATACCAATTGAAAAAGCGGGGATCTAACAACCACACCCAGTATTTCGTTTAGGCAATCTGTATGGACGAACTCCAATATAATTCCAAGAGAATCAACTAGACAGTCAGACTCAATCAATAGAAATATATCCAAGAACTGCATCTCTATTTCTCAACTCAATCTGCAATCAAACAAATAGGAATTTGCGAGCCGATTGAATATAAGAAATTACTTGGACGGTATCAAAAACCAATATCCAAGTGTCAATCAATTTAATCAACAACCAAAAGTTGGATTCACAATTGATTGAACTTATGCACAACCTGTGATATTTCTATTACATAACTAAATATAATGCGGAAAAGATAAAAACACAGAAACCAGAAATTTTGTTAACGAGGAAACCGCAAATGCAGAAAAACCCCGGGACCTAGTCCATATTTGAACACCACATTGTATTATGTCGCTACAAACACTAGCCTACTCCAAGTTAACTTCGGACTGGAATGTAGTTGAGTCCTAATCAATCTCACACTGATCAAGGTACAGTTGCGCTCCTTACGTCTCTGAGTCCCAGCAGGACTCTACGCACTAAATTCCCTTAGCCGATCTCACCCACAACTAAGAGTTGGTACGACCCAAAGTCGAAGACTTGATAAACAAATCCGTCTCACACAAAAAATTCTATTGTATAGATAAATATTTTTCCCACAGATAAACCTATGAGTTTTGTTCCGTCTTTTGATAAATCAAGGTGAACATGAACCAATTGATATACCACACTTATATTCCCGAAGAACAGCCTAGAAATATCAATCACCTCACAATAATCTTAATCGTACGATAGCGAAACAAGATATTGGGGAATCACAAACGATGAGACGAGGATGTTTGTGACTACTTTTTATCTTGCATATCGAAGATTAAATATCGAGCCAATCTTAGAGAAGATAGTACTCAATCACGATAGAAACAACAAGATTAGATCACGCAACCACAGAGGAAATAGTTGGGTCTGGCTTCACAATCCCAATGAAGTCTTTAAGTCATTAACATACAGGATTTCGTGAAAAACCTAAGGTTAAAGGAAAATCGACTCTAGTCGCAACTACTATCGCACAGGAGGTGTGGGGATTAGGTTTCCCAGTTGCTAGAGTTCTCCTTTGTATAGTCTTCAAATCAGGGTTTGGAATCAATGTTACCTTGGTAACAATGCATTCAATATTCACCGTTAGATGAAAACCTAATTAGACTCAAGCTAATATCTTTCAATCGTTAGATCGAACTTAGCTTGTTACACACAAATGAAAAGTGACTTCATTTAGATATGATTAACCGTACCTAAACGTGTGCACCTTGTTGGCTCAACAATAGTTAGAAAAAGTTAGTCATATGAACACTTTCATTATACACACAGTTTCCAAAAGATTGCATTCCTTAATATATAAATGTATTAGTTCATTAACAAACCGATTTTAGAATATTATCTACTTAGGTATGCATACGGGTACGCGTACCTAAGTAGCCGAACTAAGTTTGGGTTTCGCCAGTACGCGAACTGGTACGCATAACTTCCAAACTCGGCATAAATTCCAGGACCTGAACCTTATGCCAGTACGCGTACCGGTACGCATGCCAGGTTCCCGGAATTCACAAAACCGACAAGTACACATACGTGTATGCATACCATGGTTCCCAGACATGGATTACATATATGAAAGTACGCATACTACGATTAAATCCAATTGTTCTAAACTCTCATTTCAACCATTTAAACATTCTCGGAAGATGGGAATAGCTGTCTCACATAACTTATTAGCTTCAAAGCAATTTTCAAGTGATCGAATGATCAATACGAAACATTCCAAGTCTACATCAAATGACTGTCTCATACAAATCATGTAAGATGTTACCAAACGATTTTCACATGATCAAATTTTGACTTTCGTCAAGAATATAAAATGTACTTGGTTAAAGCTAAAGCTTACCAACACATATTTTGAAAAATATGTAAGCGAGTTAAACTCATCTCGAAATATCCAATGTGTATAATCGAAGTCTATATAGCTATACGACTTTTGTCTCAAATAGGAGATAGAGTAGATAGACTTTTGAGTGATAGATGAGTTCATGTCTCCATATACCTTTTGTTGATGAAGTTCCACAAGCTCCCCTTAGTAGTTCTTCGTCTTCAATCGATGAACGCCGTGAAGTCTAATGCTCAACTACACTTTCTATCCTAATCCGAGACTTATCTTTCAGTAGACTAGAAATCAAGACTTAGAGTTTTGGAAACTAAACTTGACAAACACACTTGAGATATCAACGCTTGCAAGTTCGACCGAGCAGTGCTCTAACATGAGCAAAATAAATATTGCTCGTTTGAGCAAATATTGCTCGATTCATGGATTATTGGTAGCAGGACCAAATAAAATATTAATTAAAATACTGGTAGCTGGACCGAATATTATTTAATTAATTAGGATGTCGATTTCTAGAACGACATAAAATAATTAGTGTTTAAACTTGCTTAGAATTATGATTTGCGGAGCATTTGGTTTGAAACCCTAATTTTGATTGATTGTTGATCAATTGATGATTTACTGAAAATCAACCAATGAGTGAGAGAGGGAACGGCTACATGGGATGATGGGCTGACCATGTAGCGCCCAGGTTCTCGAATGAGCATGCACCAAAGTCTTTTGTAGATCAGTTGGTGAAAGGATGATTAAATGCTCGTTTAATCATTATTAAGATATTGCTCGTCTGAGCATTAGGTAATAAAACCTAATTATGGAGAGTGGAGGGACCGACCAAGAGGTATGAAACCGTACCTGGTGGTCGTGGGACCCACTGATGGTCGATTGATCAAATTCCAAGTTGTTTGGAAAGAGTTTGAACCTAATATGGATTATGGAAGATTAATTAGGTCAAAATCATAATAGGGTGTGGGACCAGCTTCTGTAATCCAGGGGCCAACTTGGTCGGTCAAGGTAGCATTCTCGTGTTACCATATTGCTCGTGACTCAATTCTGAGAATTTTGATATTTTTTGGTGTGCGTTCGAGCAATATTTTGGATTTTCAAAAGAGTTTGATCTTGACTGAAACTCTCGATTTTGCTTGAATGAGCAAGTATAACTTTGCTCGCGCGACCAATATTTTGAGAATATTAAAATATCAAATATTTTCCGTGAGGAGCCTGGTCGTGTGACCATTTAGCTTTTTTACTTTTGGTAGTTTGAGCAATATTTGAGTAATATGGAAAAACCAGGTTTTTTGCTCAAACGAGAGAGTTTCATGAGATGAGAGAATAAGTAATAATAATAAAATAGGGAATTAGGGAGGTATGGGACCAGCCACGGCCAAGGCATGGCCGGCCGGCCCGTGTTCCCAGTCCCGTGCTCTTCCATATTTTATATTATTATTTTCATCATGTGAGGAAATATGGAGAAACTATGAGTTTTGCTCAAACGAAGAAGTTTCCTCAAACAAGGAGTTTTCATGAGACAAGTAAAATAATAAAATAGGTAAAAATAAAATAAAAGGAGAGGCGGGACCGGCCACGGTGGCATGACCGGCCGGCCGGTGGGCCCAATCCCGTGCGCCTCTTGTTTATTTTATTTTATTTTTCTTCTCTATTTTGCATAGGTTTCATCGTTAGTCCATATTTTGAATGATCTTTTATGCATTTGGATGCTTACTTATGCATATTTGGGTGCTCGTTCGTGCATTATTGTTAAGTACACTCACACCATTTTCTCGGGGCTTACTCGGTGCTGGCTCAAATGCCCGAAAAATGATTATCTATTACTAATCCATGGAACTTAGCTGAGAATAAGCCATGAAACGGAGTAATGAGATAGATTGAGTATCTATTACTAATTCATGGAAATCAGCTGAGAATAAGCAATGAAATGTAGTAATGAGATAGAGTAGATTATTTTCTAGGAATTCAACCGATGAAGGTTGCGCTAGAATTAATCTATGAATTGCTCTATACTAGCATGCAATATGTAGGAGTGTTTATTCGAGAATCGAGGTATGAGATAGTAGAGACATCATACTCGTTCTGAATATTACTTATGTATAGTCAGGGAACATTGAGACATCCTAAAGACGTTAACACTCTATACTAGCATGCAATATGTCTAGGATCCGTCCAATCATTATCGATTTCTATACAGAAGTATTGATGAAATATGCGAAGTGTCGAATGCTTAGTTGAGAGGCTTTACGGATCACATATTCATGCAGCGCTCTAAGAGGGTGTACGCGCAGTCAGATATTATGAAATGAGCTTTCACGAATCCTAAAATATGAGTTTCACATACGTGTCTGAAGCCGTGTCGGAAATATGCAAGATCGTGATT